>NW_023276807.1:187553549-187778549 GCF_003668045.3 Cricetulus griseus | reverse complement strand
CCATGCTTATAGTTTATCAATAAGAAAATTAGTAGGTTTGGAGAGATGGCTCAGAGGTTAAGAGTACCAACAGCTCTTCTAGAGGTCCTGAGTTCAATTCCAGTAACCACATGGTGGCTCATAACTACCTATAATGAAATCTGTTGCCCTCTTCAGGCTTGCAGGCATACATGCTAGCACAACACTGTATACATGATAAATAAATCTTAAAGAGAAAATTAGTCACCACAGGTTGGGGAGATGAGTTAGTCCATAAAGCACTTTCTGTGCAAGCATGAGGACCCCAGCACCCATAGAAAGGACTAAGTGTGGTGGTGCACAACTGTAATCCCAGCCAGATCTCTGCAACTTGTTGGTTAGCCTGCCTGCCCAAATTGATAAACCCACGTAAGAGACCCTGTCTCAAAAAATAAGGTTGAATTGCTGTGCAACTGTGCCATATGCCTTTAATCCCATCACTCAAGGAAGCAGAGACAAGCAGATCTCTGAGTTTGAGGATAGCCAGGAGTACACAGAGAAACCCTGTCTCAAACAAAACAAAACAAAAAAACAAAAAGCAAAACAAAATAATAAAAATAAGGTGGAGTATGATGGAGGAAAACACCCAATATTAACCTCTGATGGTCTCCACATACACAATACACTAGCACATACACAAAATATTGGGTTATCATTAATGAAGCATTGGCAAGCCTAGTTGAACCAGAGCTAGAAGAACCTTTTCCAGTTCCCACTCCTGGATATGGCTGCCTTTCTTCCTTCTTTCTTTTTTGTATTGTTGTTCCTACTCTCTTCACTTCACTTTCTTAATTTAAGATAAAATGTTACTGTGTTCCAAACTCCTGAACTCTAGGCTATCCTCCTACCACAGCCTCTTCTAAGCAACGGAAACAAGTTGTACCCCAGTGTATCTAGATCCTAGTCCTTCAGTGTTCAGACACAAAACTACAAAGTTTTAGAATGGCATTCCCAAGATTTTGTTGCTGGAAACCTAGTGGCCTATTGTTCTTTTCATTGTAATGCTCTGAATCCTTGTATCAACTGTAGTATAGATCACAAAATGGAGAAACAGTTATAAATATGAGATAATTGACTTTGTAAGTAATTGAATTTGAAATATAAAATTTGAAAATAGACTTTGTAATAATTTAAACATAGTGGATCTATCGTAAGGGTTAAAATTAAGTTTCAGACATTATAAGTATGAGACAGTTCTTTACTTTCTGATAACACTTTAGGATATAAATAGAAATACAATTTCTAAGTATTCCAACTTTAGACTTTGAAGGTTTGTACTTATATATTCTTAAAATACTGAGTTGCAAAGTCGTATCTTGAAAGAGGCCACAGCCTGACTTCAGTAACACAGTGAACTCCCTCATGTGTTATCATTATTAAATGTCTTTCAATATTTTAGTTCCTTTCTACAACTGCAACAATTCAGTGCCAGAGAGAGCAAGTTAAATAATCACAAGGCATATTTATAAACTTGAATCTCCATGCAACTACTTATTTTTATTCCAGATGGTCAAACTGCTACTGTCTAGAGGTGCCAATATTAATGCTTTTGACAAGAAAGATAGACGTGCCATCCATTGGGCAGCGTATATGGGTATGTATTTTTTAAATTTACTTTTAGGGGAAATAATGATTTTGGTTTTTTGGCATTTATGTAATTTTTTAAAAAGATAACAATAAATTATGCAATATCTGAGATTGTTGCCTAAGCAGAACAAGTTGAAGAGGTTTACTACAACAGTACACTGGATCCAGTTTATAAAAACTGAATAAAATAAGAGACAGCTCAGATGGTGGCCTGGGATATTTTCCTTAAGATGGCTGTTTACTAAAAGCTCATTTGCATATCCATTCTTCTTTTTATTGGGTTATTAAAGTATAAATTGTGAAGATGCATTGAGAAGCATCTTACTAAACTGGAAGTGTAGCTGAAGTGATACAGTGTCTTGCATACACAAGGCCTTGGGTTCAGTCTCCATCACTGCAAAAAAAAAAAAAAAAAACCCAAAAACCTAAGCATATTATTATGAGCTAAGCTCTGTGTGTGTGTGTGTGTGTGTGTGTGTGTGTGTGTGTGTGTGTGTGTGTGTGTGTGTGTGTGTGTGTTCATGTATTCATGTATTCGTACATGTACATGTGTGTCAGGTCAACTTCCATTATCATTCCTCAGGAACTATCTGCCTTATTTTGTGAGTCAGGGCTTCTGACTGGGACCTTCGGGCATAGTACACTGACTGACCAGAAAGCCCCAGAGATTTGCCATTTTTCTACACTTCCACACCTAAGGGTACCATTTTGGTCACATACCCTATTATGATGACCAAAACTTGAAAATGTAGTATTTACTACTAAAAATATATGCCTCTTATATAAGGAAAGTTTTTCTTGTGTTAAAGGTAAAATAGCCAAAAGGAGTTCTGTTTTCTTTCTAAAGTCTATCACACTATGTGGAATTTTATATCCTTAAGTTTTGAAGACTTTTCTGAATTTTCTATCATAACTTATTCATTGGGACAGTTTAAAACAGTGTACGTGATTTAAAACAACACATTTTATGTTTAAAAGGTTTGCACAGTCAGTGGAGTATAGTAAGCCTTTCACTTTGAAGGAATTAGGTTTGACTTAACAGTTATTTTCATGAAATGAAGGCCAGAATAATTTTGTGGCTTGCTTGAAGTTGAACTTCTAAAATAGTTACGTGTGTAGATCTTGGTCTGGGCCCAGCATGGTTTGTATGTTCTGGATACACTTGATTATGGATTAAAAAGGTATTCTGTGTTTTGGAGTTGGCAGTACATTCTTGATCTACCTTGTGTTGCTGTAACCGAATACGTAATACTGGGTAATTTATCCTGAAAAGAATTTCTTTTCCTTCAAATTTTGGAGCTTTGGAAGTCCAAGATGAAGGTTCTGTCATCTGGTGTCTTGCTTCCTACTATGTCATGAATTATGCATTGTATATTATATGTATTACTCATCATGCATTATAAACTTAATGTGATGTTTACATTTCTTAAAAAGGAATTCAGGACCTATTTAATAATTTCTATGAACTGATCTGTTTGGGTCTGTTTGTTTTATAAATGTGTTTTCAGGTCACATTGAAGTAGTAAAATTACTTGTGTCTCATGGAGCTGAAGTGACATGCAAGGATAAGAAGTCTTACACACCTCTTCATGCAGCAGCCTCTAGTGGAATGATCAGTGTAGTCAAGTACCTTCTAGATCTTGGAGTTGATGTAGGTATATAGATTGAACAGTATAAATTATTGTTCTGTTTTTACTATATTGTCAGAATTTGGGTTTGAAAGATAGCAATATCTTTGTCTTTTTACCAAATCTTTCCTGTTTAATTAGCTAGTATCCTGATATGATTAATATATGTGTCTTAGTTAGGGTTACTATTGACTGTGATGAAACACCATGACCAAAGCAACTTGGGGAAGAAAGGGTTTATATGGCTTATGCTTCCACATACTGTTCACCAGGGCTGGAATATGGAAGCAGGAGTTGATTCATAAGCCATGCAGGAGTGCTGCTTACTGGCTTGCCCCTTATAGTTTGCTCAACTCTTTCTATAGCACCCAGGACCATCACCCACAATGGGCTGGGCCCTCCATATCAATCATTAAATAAGAAAATGCCCTATAGATTTGTTTGCTCTTATGAAGAGATTTTCTCAGTTGAGGTTCTTTCCTTTTAGATGACACAGATGTGTCAAGTTGACATAAAACTAGCCAATACAATAGGTAATTAGTAAAAATATATAGAGTTAAACCCCATTCAAAGATGAGTGATGTGCCCAAAGTTTTTCCTTTTCATCACATTTCAGATTCTGTAGCTTTGTTTCTTCCAGTTCTCTAGGAACCAGCAGATCAGAAACATGTTGACCAGGTAGTTGTGTTATTGTCAGTTTTCTAAATGTATTTAAATGACTATAGCAGATCACATTGTGGGATACTGACAAAAGCAACGGAAGAAGACAAAGTACTTATTAACCAAATATACATATGGGTACTATAAACACTATATAGTAATACCATTCTTTCTGATTAGAAAGGAATACTGTTCTCTCAGTATGTATTTGATCCCTGAATGAGAATACATGTAGTTTTTATATGCCATTCTTTAGATAAACGCCCTTTACTCCCTCTTTTATTATATTTATTCTTTTGGTTTTGGGAACAGTCTCATTGTATAGCCCAAGCTGACTTCAGATTTGAAATCTTCTAGTCTCAGCTTTCAAGTGCTTGAGTCACAGGTATATGCCATCATCCCTGCCCTAGTGTTATTTACTCTTATTGTGGAGACATGTGGATCAAACTTAGTGGTTTTTCAAAACAGTGAACAAGAAGAGAAGAGTGCAAAGAGAGGGAGACAATGAAGTTAGTCGTAAAAGCTGTCAGAAAGTATGTGATTCTAGTTAGACAAGACATGACAGGACTATAGAGCTGCATTAATTGTTTGAGGACTGTGAGAAACACTATACCGAAAAACAAAGAAGGAAGACAGTGAAAATGTGGGAATTAGAAGTTGCAAAACACCCAGACATATTGTTGAGTGGGATCCTGAAAAATACAAGATGGCTAAAAGTTTCATTATGCTCAACAATTCCTGTTGCTCTTTTTTAACCAGTTATCATAATGGCCTTAAAAGATCTCTGAAATTGATGAAGGGAGACATCCTCGTTTCTGCTTACCATTTATAATAAATTCTCCCTTAGCTCAAAGACTTTTGAAAATTAATTTTTTTATTTTCTTAAAGTTATGTGGAGGAATTTAACATTGTATTATGAAGCACATTCTCTAAATGTATATAACCCATTTAACATTAAATTGCTTATTTTTATATTTATTATTATAAAAGAACCTTAACATTATAAACTTCATCTTTGTATTTATTCCTTTTTCTATAACTAAAACTTTAAAATAGCTTATAGTAGTACTAGAAGAATTATTTAACATTCACATTTTTTTCCCGATAGATGAATGAACCAAATGCCTATGGAAACACACCTCTTCATGTGGCCTGTTATAATGGACAAGATGTTGTTGTGAATGAGCTCATAGACTGTGGTGCTAATGTTAATCAGAAGAATGAAAAAGGATTCACTCCTTTGCACTTTGCTGCTGCATCCACACATGGAGCACTGTGTTTAGAACTCCTGGTTGGCAATGGGGCTGACGTCAATATGAAGGTATGGAACAAAATCCATGCTGTCAGTACTTAGTTAACTGTCTAAAATAATATTCATAACACAGACCACTCAGAATTAAAATGACCTACTGGTGAACTTAAGAACGTGGATCAGGCCAGGCATGGTGGCACATGCCTTTAATTCAGTTCTCTGGAGGCAGAGGCAGGCAGATCTCTTGAGTTGAAGCCAGCAGAACTACACAGTGAGACCCTGTCTCTACTGCCACCATCTCCACCTACTGCCAAAGAACATGGCTAAATAAATCTCTTAACATATTATGCTGAATCAGAGAAGGAATTTAATACATTTTCCATCTCTGCAAGATTCTAGAACAGATGGAATTCTGCTGATGTAGAGTTCCAGAATTTATTTTTATAGTCAGAGGGAAAATAACAGATCACTTGTTGCCCATGGGAAGGAAGGATCACCTTGGGCAAGGGGCATGAGGAGAACTTACAAGGTAATGGTGCTGTTTAGTACTTGGCAGGTTTTGCATAATGTAGATAATCGTCTGTGGAAACCCACCAGGGCTCTTAAGACCAGAGCAGTTTGTTATGTGTAACTTTGTGTTATAAGGGAAACAGTAGGTATTCAATTATGAATGATATACCCTGATTGTCACATAGCGATGATACCTGTGACTAACTCTAAAGCATCAAATAATTGTATCGATAATGTGATAAAAAAAATGGAGTAAAATGTTGGTGGTAGAATCCAGATATGTATATGGATAGTCATGCTACAATACTATTTTGAAATTGTTCTTTTTTTCTGAAATTTTTGTTGTAAAATTTTTCATAGTGTTAGAATAGAAACATTGTCTTTTATACATAAAGAATAGTCACTTGGCTTTTTGTTCATAAGTGCTTTCAGGAGTAAGCATTTTAGAAATATGTTAAAATTCAGGAGTCAAAATAAATTTATTTTCACTATGTAATTCTATGAGAAACAGAGATAACTAAGATTTCAAGAGTTATTATTTCATAGTAAATAATCATTTTACATTGTTAAAAGGAATTTTCACCTTTTGCTCCTGTATTCATTCATCAGTTTATCATTTACAGTACTTGACAAACTCCATCTTGTGTTCAAATCAAATTTGAATCCTGTAGGATTAGTAGAAATATATAAGCTTACAAAAAATGTTTACAGAGAATTTCAGCTCCTTTTGAACATGGATGTAGAAGAGCACTGCCTTGTCTAACTTGAGAACACTATCCTACATAAGGAAAGTGAAGTAGCATTGAGTCTAGCAGGAGTTAGTTCATTGTTTTCTCTCTCAACTGAGGAACAAATTTATTTACTTCATTCTTAAGGAAGACCGAAAAGTATCAAGAGCCTCTGTTATGCTTTGGGCTAAATTGTCTTTTTAGAGTTCTTTTAAATTTTAAATTATTGTTTTATTTGTATGGATATTTTGCTTATATATATGCCTGGTGTCCATGGAGTTCAGAAGCAGGAGTTAGATCTCCTGGAATTGGAATCACAATTGTGAGTCACCAAAGGGGTGCTCTTAAATGCTGAGCCATCTCTCTAGCCCCTAAACCATCTTTTTTTAAAAATGTACTTTTAGGATTATAGAAATACTCAATAAAGTGACTTGCCTAGCAGGCCTGAGGGCTCTAGGCCAATTGTAAACCCTCTCTTAAAAAAACTAAGTGGGTGGCTCTTGAATAACAACCTGGTGTTGTTGTTTGGCCTCCAGGTGCATGCACATTCACATTCATTTGCACACACAAACATGTACAAATATATACATTTAAGGGTAAGCATAATGGCACACACTGTAATCCTAACACTTAGGAGCCAAGGTGGTGATTTTGAGGCCACCCTAGGATATACAGTAATACCCTGTCTGAATTAAAAACAAAACATACATGTATATATGTATGTTTGCATTTATATATGTATGCTTTTCAATCCTCAAGTCACTTAGTAACATTTTTTAATAGTTTAACTAAAATGTATTGATGACAGTTTTCAGTGTTTTGTTTGAGACAAGGTCTCAGAGTATCCCCTGGCTGGCCTAGAACTGGCTGTGTAGACTACACTGGCCTGAACTCTTCAGACACTCCTGCCTCTGTCTTGGGAGTGCTGAGTTTAAAGGCATTCACCATCATATGAGTTGGTCATTTTAACTTGAATTCTTTTTTTTTTCTTTCCGGAGACATGGTTTCTCTGTGTAGCTTTGGAGCCTGTCCTGGCACTTGCTTTGGAGACCAGGCTGGCCTTGAACTCATAGAGATCCGACTGCTTCTACCTCCCGAGTGCTGGGATTAAGGGCGGGTGCCACCAACGCCCGGCTTAACTTGAATTCTTAACCCAGCCCAGAAAAATAAGAAAATTTGTTTTGTAGAAACTGCTTTTCCCCCTAAAGATAAAATCTTTTAGTTTATCTTAATGAACCTCAGAGGCAAAGATCAAATCTAGTTTTGTTGGTTTTTCAGAGACAAGGTTTCTCAGTGTAAATCTAGTTTTTTTAAAGTCTCTGTGATGTGTGTGTATGGTAAAATACCTAAAATTAATTTGTATCACTTAATATGGTTCATGGAAATATTGAAGGCTTATTTATACCATTAGCTATTATAAACATCTCAGTTATGTGTGGCCACATTTAAAGGATAAAGATTGGGTTTTGAAAATATCAATTTATACTCTTACATTTAGACATGGATATTTCATGCAACTTGATAATAGTCCTTTGGTTCATATAAGTGTCTTTGTAGTTGTCTCTAGTACTTATGATTAGTTCTGTTTCTTTTCCTTTGAAATTTAAATTGAGAATCTGTTCTCTAAGAGGTTTTACTTATAAAATGTTCGTGTATGTTTTGTTTTTAATTCAGACAGGGTATTACTGTATACCCCAGGACCTATATCCCAAATAATCTATAAAACTCAGTATTTTATATATTAAATGGCGATTTTTTTGTTGGCAAAGGGTACAATTTAATGATTAAGCAGATTTGAAGCCTACACTAAATATCATAAAATTCGCCCAATGATATATAGTAGCCCCTTAAATTCAGTTGTCTGAATTATATTAGTTACTAAACCATTGACATATGTTTCTTGTGTTTTCTTTTGTCTTATCTGAAGTTGCACCTTACTCTGAAAATTGTACAAAGATTGTTGATAGTGCTAGGTTTTCAACCAACAATAATATTAATTCTCAATGCCTTTTATTTGTCAAGTCAGTATTTATTGACTAAGGAGTCAAGTCCTTAACATTTGGCCTGTTAGGAAAACCATTTTACTGATCATTTACTCTTTTCCTGCTACCGCTATTCTTCCTACCTTTCTCTCTATGTTGTTATTCCTGGCTCTAACTTATAAATATAAAAATTGAAAATTGAATTTATAATAATTCACTTTCTAAACATTTGATTTTACAAGAGCAGTAGAATTAAATAAATGGGCTTTAAAACATAATTATTGTCTGGTTTTTATAATTTTTCTTAGTGAGATTCTTTAATCTCAGGCTGTATGTTTCATCACTTATAAAACAGAAATAATAGTATATTTTATATACATTTTATTACATTTATACACTTATGTATGTGTGTGTGCATGAATGCGAAGGTTAGAGAACAACTTGCAAGATTGGATTCTCTCCTTCTACCATGTGTGTCCAGAGATCAAACCTAAGTCATCCGACTAGGCAGCAAGTTCTTTTTCCAAGTAGGCCATCTCACTGGCCTAAAATAATGCTATCTATCTCATAGCGTTGTGAGGATTAAATGACAGGCATATGGACTATTTCAAAATTATACCTAAAATATGTTTTAAAATCTTAAATGTTAACTGTTATCTTTCAATGTTAATCATATCTTTCAAATTTCACTGTATTATGAATTCTGTTTTCATTATACATTTTTATTTGCTTTGCTTTTTGTCTACAAAGAAAACGGATGTAAATTATTAACACTGAGTTGAATTTGCCACTTAGTGAACATTTTTGAAAACACGAAACTAGAATGCTTTTGTTAAATATCTTTGTGTTTTCCCCCCCTCCTAGCTAGAGGAGGAATAAAACAAGTATGCTATGTAAGTGGTTTACAACGATTGTTGTATTTAGAGCTTGCAACAGACCTATAAGGTCTAGATAATAATATTATCATTTTTCTTTCAGTTGAGGAAGTAAAGGCTCAAAAAAGCTAGACAGCTTGTCCAAATTCTTGTCTCAATTGTCTGAGCTGAGATTCATTGAGTGATACTGGTGTGGTTCTGGAGTCTGCATGCATGCATACTTGCTTTCTCATTCTTTCTTCCAATATCTCCAGAGTATTAGAAAATCCTCGGGGTTACTAGATGGTTTATGCTTCAAAAAAAAAATCATAAAATTCAAGGAACAAGCTGGGCATGGTAATGCATCCCTATAATCTAGCACTTGGGAGGCTGAAATGGGAGGATCACAAGTTCAAAACCATTCTAGGATATGTAGTGAATTTTAGGTGACATAGTATAACTCTGTCCTAAAGCAAGGCTGCAAATTATAGAATCAAAGACCTCGATAACTATTTATGTCCATATAGCACGAAAAGTTTCACAGGATTAATACAAACTTGGAGCATTTGTTATAGTACATGTACAGAAGGCATACTGAATAGTGCTGAAGGATTAGGAGATCCAGGCAGTTTCTTTCCTCTGTATAGTTTAACTCACCTCAAGATTTTAAAGATAAAAATATATCATTTAGCTAGAAAAAATAATATCCTATCAGTCAGACATTGTTTTTCACATTTGGAATTTCTTCTGAAATTCTATAGAAATGCACAGCTAGCCAGTCTGATTATCAAACAATTCAAGAAAATCGCTAACAATATTGATAACAAGTAACTATAAACAAATGAAGACAATGGTATTTTTAAATGATTTATAGTGACTACAGATGGGAGGATTCTGGGTTTCATAAAATGAAAGCATTGGTGCAAGGTAAGAGTTTGAATGTTAGACTTGGGAAGCACATCCTGATGGTACCACCTGAGATTATGGTGTCCTTGGTTGAAACATTAAATATCCTATCTTTTAATTTTCCTACCTGTAGAATAGGAGTGTTAAGATTAGGCTTTACAATGTCATGCAGAATTTGTATAAATAGTAAGCATGGGGAATTTTGTGTGTTTTTGATTTGATATACGTGCTAAAAAATAAAAAGCCAGTTTATACTTTAGAAAGCTAACTTACCTCTGGAAGACTTGATTCTTGACTAATATTTATAAAATTTATGTAAGAAGATATCTGAAATACAAATGAGGAATGCATAATCTGGTACAACATAGTAATTCACCATTTTGTTGTTGTTGTTCCATTATTTCAGAGTAAAGATGGGAAAACCCCACTACACATGACTGCTCTCCACGGTAGATTCTCCAGATCACAAACCATTATACAGAGTGGTAAAAAGTATTTCTGTTTGTCTGTCTGTTTGTTTTATTTCTTCAATGTAGTTTTTTGGTTTTTTTTTTTTTTTTTTTTTTTTTTTAACCAAAAACTAAGTTCATGGCACTGTGGAGTTGCCATAGCAGTGTCTATGCTATGAAGATTTTATTTCAGATCTCTTGAAAATCAGTAGAATAAAATATCATTCATAGTTATTTTTACTCTTCTGAATTATTAATTTCACTTCTTCTCTCTTGAGTAAATAGGAAGGAAGGAGTCTTCCTGTGTAGCTTTTGCTTGCCTTGAATTCATGATCCTCTTTTCACATACACCACATGGCTCAGCTATGAATTTTATTTCTACAGCAGTTAATGCTGACCTTTTTTCCTCCCAATATTAGTAATTGGGAAACTGCCTTTCTACATGTAATATCTATTAATATGTGCTTTATTGCATTTTTATTTTTCCCTGTTCAAATGCTTTTGAATGAACTCTTTAGGGTTTTAGTTTACTTTCTGAATTTTATTCTCTTGAGTTTGAATTAATACTGGGTAAATTAAACTTTTTAAAATAATTTTTTTGGCTACTAATGTAAATCTGTGTTTCTCAGACCCTGTTCTAAAGCACTGTTTGTTAATAGTCCTTAATATATATATATATATATATATATATATATTATATATATATATATAATTTTTTTTGTTTTTGGGTTTTTTTTTTGTTTTGTTTTTTTTTTTTTTTTTTTTTTTTTTTTTGGTTTTTCAAGACAAGTGTTTCTCTGTGGCTTTGGAGGCTGTCCTGGAACTAGCTCTTGTAGACCAGCTGATCTCGAACTCACAGAGATCTGCCTGCCTCTGCCTCCCGAGTGCTGGGATTAAAGGCGTGCGCCACCAACGCCTGGCTTCTTTTTTTTAAATATATAATTTTTATTAAATATTTTGTTGTTCTTTTTAAGATTTTATTTTTATTTTATGTACATGAATATTTGCCTGAATGTATGTCAGTGCTCCACATGCATGTGGTATACACAGTGACCTGAAGAGGTTTTCAGATTCCCTGGGACTCACATTAGAGACTATATAAACTTTGATATAGGTGCTGGGAAGTGAACCTAGGTCCTCTGGAAGAATATGCTATGTCATTGACCAATGAGCCATCTCTCCAACCCCTTGTTGGCATTTAAAAAAAACGAAAAACCTTCTATGTGTACATATGGTGAATGTGTATGACAGCAAGTATGAAAAGAAAGGCATACATATGCTATAATGTACATATGAGGATCAGAGGACAGCCTCAGATGTTAGTCCTTACCTTCTACCATGTTTAAGATAGAGTTTTATGATGTTAGCTGCAGACTGGTTGGCCCACATGCTTCTGGGAATTCTGTCATTCCCACCTCCTAACTCATCATTTGGGCGTTTGACTTACACAGATGGACGCTCCCATACCCAACTTTACATGAGTTCTGTTCTTCATGTTTAGTAGCAGGCATTTTACTCACTGAACCATCTCCCCAAGAACCCCTTTGCTAGCTTTTTGTTGATAGATCTCTGCAAGGGAATAATAATAATAATAATAATAATAATAATAATAATAATAATAATAATAATAATAATAAATTCATGATCCAAAGATTTGTAAAGTACTGTGTATGAGCAGTTGACTTCATGAAGCCCAGGATTGTTGTAAAGTGCTGCTGTAAAACAGTGTCTTTAGCATGATAGTCTTTAAACTCATTGCACTGTAGAACCCTTCTATTAGTTTAAATCCTATGCTCAATTAAAAAATCTGCTTTAAATATGCAGTTGATAACTCCAATAAATATGCTGTGAATGAAATTAATTAGAATTGCTATATCTATTAGTTTGTGCTTAAACGGCATTTTATATTACGTTGCGTTTTGCAGTATTGGCCAATCTGCATATAACCTGACACTATGTCCTTTATCCTAGGAGCTGTAATTGACTGTGAAGATAAGAATGGAAACACCCCTTTGCATATAGCAGCCCGGTATGGCCATGAACTGCTAATCAACACTCTTATTACTAGTGGTGCTGACACTGCAAAGTAAGTAGTACTTACAGAGGTGGTGATTGTTGTCTGGGAGGCACAGAAGCAAGTGTACTGAAGTTTTCTAGAGATTTCCAGTGGAAGTGTGGGTTTTATCTTCCAACATTGTAGTAATTAGCTTGTTTGCTTGCATTTTTCTTACCTTGTATTTTGACACTGGTAGATTTTATCTTTTTTGTATAATTTTTGTTTGATTAGCCAGTTTGGCATGCTTTTATATTTCTGTTCCTTTTTGTACAGCATAAATAATACACTGTTTTGATAAGAAATTTAGCTTTTATGATCCCTTTGTTTTCAATCTAGGAGTTACAAAAATTGTACACACCTAATGCATTTCTTGGACAATCTGTAGACAGTGGTTTCAGACTGTTGTGCAGAGCCTAGGGAGTCCCTAGTTGCTGATACAAAGGGATCCCTTCCTCCCCACATACATATTAAAGTTGCCCTATGAATTTTTAAAATATGAATTATTTTGTATATATTCTGTGAAAGTCAAGACCATAATCAAATTGGTGTTTCTAATTCTTGTATGTTACTAATGAACAAATTGCAAACTTTTATATTTTCATAAATGATATGCTATTGTATACATGGTCTTTGTGATTTAAAAATGTACACTGTTGATTTTTCAAATCTATAGATCTAGCTTATTTTAGGGGATTTAATTTTACTGCATAAGGATACATACCATATTCTCCTTATTTACATCAAGTTGATTTCAAACTTTCACCATTACAAAATGACTGAGATGAATATTCTTGAGCACAGCACCTTGCAGAAATAGTTTTAAAAGGTGAGGTGAGATAGGGAAGAAGCTTTGCTCCCTGAGCAAATAAATACCTAGAAACATTTTGATTAGGGAGAAAGTTGTCAAAGATATAACCCAAAGGTGCTACTGTGCATTCAACATTTAGAATATAGACCTCATAAATACACTGTGAATCAAGCTGGGTGATGGTGCACACTTTTAATCCCCAGCATTAGGGAAGCACAGGCAGGCAGAACTCTGAATTCAAGGACAGCTATACAGAGAAACCCTGTTTCAGAAAACCAAAAGACAGTGAGTCTATACTTAAGTAATGTTTTTATAATATATTTATATTATTGTATTTTTTGTGTATTGAATGATGTTTCTGTCCTATTAATTTAAGGCGTGGTATACATGGGATGTTCCCACTCCATTTGGCAGCCTTAAGTGGTTTTTCGGACTGCTGTAGGAAACTTCTTTCTTCGGGTAAGTGGAACCTTCACAAACCAGTTCGTGTTTGTGTTTGTGTGTTTGCTCACACTTTCTCTGTTGTCCTTCCTCCCTCTTTCCCTCTCCTTCTTTGTGGTCACAGTTACCAGCTCTGAGAAATGCTTTATTCTTATAATTATTAGTTGGTGACATGGGATATGCAGCAGCTTCTATCCAGTGATGGTAGTCTTCTCAACTTGTCCTATGTAACTTGTCCTAGAAGCAAATTACCTTAGTTGGCATATTTCATTGGTTTGGGTCTTCATCTTGAGAGTTAAAAGTCATAATATGAATATCTTATAGGCTCATGAAATGATTAATTCATTACAATACATAGCTTAAAATGCTATAACTATAGCTGGCATGGATTGTTGTCAGTATTACTTCAAACTATGATCATTATTAAGTGCAATGAATTATTGACTATACAGGATTTAGTTGTTTTTAAATTACTTTCTATGTCTCAGCATATAAGAAAGTTTTAACACTCATGATTACTGAAGTAAATTAATGAGGTATTGGTAAAAATGTTATAGCGTGAGACAGATACTCTTCTGAGATTTGGGGGGTGTTTTTTGGTGTGTGTTTAATACATTTTTACGTGAGTAACTTCATTGTTGTGGTTGTTTTTTTTTTTTTTTTTTTTTTTTACGTCTGTATCAATAAGTATTCATATGCAACTGCCCTTCCCACTTTCCATGAGAAGGAATATGAATATCTCTCCCCAGTATTAATAATAGCCCTGTGGAATAAAGTACATGTCTGTTTTTGGAAGGGAGGGAGATGATGAGTGGAGAGTATATAAGGCCCAGACTGACCTTGAACTTGCAATTATCCTGTTTCTGCTTCCCAAGTGCTTAGGTGATAGGTGTGTGTGAACTATCAGGTCTGGCTAAAATGCTTTATTGAGATACCTGTGTGCTGTACATTTATAAATTCACTTACTTAATGTATACAGCTCAGTATTTTTAATATGTTTGTGTGGGTATATAACCATAAATTGCATCCATTGTGGAACATCTTTAATTCCTATAAAAGAAATGCCATAATGTGGTGTATTAGTCACCACTCATTCAATTACCTAACAAAGAATTATCTAACAAAGTCTTTTATGACTAGTCTTCTTTAATGATCTTAAGGGTTCTGTTTGGGTCTGTTAACTCATTTCTTTTTCTTGTTGACTGTTCTCCCTATTGCACCTTATATCCTTTTAGACATTAGAGTGGTTTTGTTTGCTTGCTTGCTTGCTTGCCTGTGACAGATTTTATACTATGTTGCCAAGGCTAGCCAAGACTCAAGTGATCCTCCTGCCATCATAGTCTTCTGTGCAGCTGGGACTGAAGGTGTGAGCCATCACTCCTCTCATAGCCTTCCAAACAAGCAATATAGCACTTGCAAAATTGCCAGACCTTTTGAGTGGAATTATTTGTAATATTGTACATTACTAGTGTTTTTTTCTTTATTCTTTTTATACTTAATAAGAATATATAGGTTTGCTTGGGGTTGAAAAGAACAATGTGATATTTGTTATTTTTTGATAATACTATCTTAATGTAAAGTAATACATCTATAATATATAAGAGAGAAGGTATATATTCATTCTTACAGGATTTGACATAGATACCCCAGATGATTTTGGCAGGACCTGTCTACATGCAGCTGCAGCTGGAGGGTATGTTACTACCATTTTTATTTCTTTTATGGAAGTCAGTGTTAGAGTCTATACTTAGTATCCCAAGAACACCTGGGTTCATTCCAGAGAGAGACAGACAGACAGATACCAGTCATGGAGGCTATCTCTTTGTTCCGCTTAATTAGTTATGAGTCCCCACAAGATAGAAATTGAAACATAGCTGTAGTTTAACAAAAGACTGTCAAGAGTAGCAAAAATTGCCCCCCCCAACTAAGTCCTAAGCATTAAATAGGAAAGAACAAACCTACAAAAGGAATGCTAGCTTTTTATAAGAGAAAATAATCCTTAAACAAAAATGTTTATGAAGTGATGAGAACATTCAAAATATTGAAAGTATTTTGAGTGTTGTAAATAGTACTATGTAAATGGTACTTTAAAAATTGTATCTTCAGAGGGAAAAAAGGTCAATGATATACTTGTGTCTTGGCTCAGAAGAAGAAATGTTTGGATTAGAACATTTTAGACTAAATTTTATTTATATTATTTTAGTTTTGGTGGGTGGTGTGTGTGTGTGTATGTGTGTGTGTGTGTGTGTGTGTGTGTGTGTGTGTGTGTGTGTGTGTCTTTCTACATAGCCAAGGCTGGCTTAACACTGAGTTTCCAACCTCTGCCTCTGAAGTGCTGGTACTGTAGGTGCACAACACTCTCCTGGTGTGGATTAAGTTTTAAGAGGCACTATAGAGGACACCATTCAGGTAGTTCTACTTAATGACCAGAACACCTGGTCTCTGAAAGCTTTGTTACCTTAATGCTTCTGATAACTTAGATTTAATTCATGATTTACCAAAAAGGACATTTTGTGAGCACTTTATTTCTAATAATAATTCCTTAATATTTCCCTGTTATTTCAAAGAACAAGTGTGCTGAACCAAGAATGCCACCCAGCAAGTCTTAATTTATAGAGATGAATTGAGAGCACATGTGACTCACTCTCTTGTTCTTCTAAGGTCACCAGAGGACATTTTAGTTAAAACCTAGTCTATGTGTAACTTGCTTATAGAAGGCAGTAGGCACGGTTTTCATTATAATATACAAAGTTGTTCTATAAAACTATGTTACAATAAGCATGTGAGCATGTCCTACAATTTTAACTAAGGTTCATTCTGAATAAATAGTGATAGTATAGGAGATAGTGGAAGAAAGTGGCTTATGTGTTTTAAGGGTATAGGAATTTTTTGTTGTTTTTAGTTCATTTTAATTGAGTGTTTTAAAACATGTAATCCTCACTTTAAAATAGCATTTTTGCTTATTTAAGCCTACCATTTTTATCATAAAATCACTGATAATTATACTTTCAAACTTTTTCCCCCCTACTAGAAATTTGGAGTGCCTAAACCTTCTGCTGAATACAGGTGCAGACTTCAACAAAAAGGATAAATTTGGGAGGTAATCTATAATACAGCTCCTCTTTAAAGCTAGGTTAAATTTGTTTACTTAATGGCTTGCTTGACCTTTAACTGTCTTCTGAAATTTAACTTTATGTGTCACACAGCATCTTTTGAGTTGTAATCATGATTAGTTGAGCCTGGAGTAGAGCTGGGGTTGTGGCTTATCTTACCCAAATGCACAGGATTAGATATGATCCCTGGCACTGCCAAAAGGAAAAGAAAAAGAGCACACAAGTATACACCAGCCAGCTAAAGTCAATGGGTTCTAAGTGTTCATTCTCAACCCCATCTTTTAATTGGGTTCCTCCTACAGTCCTAGCTACCTCTGCCCAATTACCCCCCCCCCCCTTTTTTTTTAAAGAATTTGTTTTGTTTTCTTGGGGATTTTTTTTTGTTTTGTTTTTGAGATAGGGTTTCTCTGTGTACCCCTAGCTGTCCTAGAATTAGCTCTGTAGATCTGGTTGGCTTCAAACTAACAGAGATCTGCCTGCTTCTGCCTCCTGAGTGCTGGGATTAAAGGTGAGCACCACCACTGCCCCACTAGAATTTAGGTTTGCAGGTGTTTTGCCTGTTTATACTCTCATGGAAGTCAAAAGAGAACATCAAATCCCCTGGAACTGGAGAGTTACAGAACATTGTGATCTCATCATGTGAGGGCTAAGCATTGAACCCAGGTCCTCTGGAAAAGCATCCAGTGATCTTAACTGCTGAGGCATCTCTCTATCTCCATCCCTATCCTTCTTCATAGTAATTGTCCTCTTCCCATAATTCAGGCATAGAAATTTAAAACTCCATTGTACCAAAATGCCTTCAAAAAATTCCTAGTAGAGGCAGGCATAAGTTCCAGGCCAGCCTGGTCTACAGAGCAAGTTCCAGGACAGCCTCCAAAACAATACAGAGAAACCCTGTCTCAAACGAACAAACAAAAATTCTTAGTACCTAGAATTTTTCCAAGTCATTCTTTTGTGAAAGTTCCTACTTCCCACTACTAAAAAGGGAAAATCAGTTACAAATCTATGTGTTTTCCCCCCTCTCTCTTATATACCTCTATATAACCCAGTCTGCAGGAAATCAGTTACAGAAGTATAAAATCCCATTGTCTAGCCTTATCGCCCCCAGTATTTGTAGTAATAGCACTTGAAGCTTCTATTACCTTCTATTCCTACTTATAGCATGATTAGACATACAAAGTACATTGAAACCATTCAGTAAGGTCCAGCGTTGGTGGCGCACGCCCAGCACTCAGGAGGCAGAGGCAAGTGGATCTCTGAGTTCGAGGCCAACCTGGTCTACAGAGTGAGTTCCAGGACAACCCACAAAGCTACACAGAGATCCCTGTCTTGAAAAATCTAAAAACAAAAAACAAAAAACAAAAAAACAAAACAAAACAAAAAAACAAAAACACAACATTCAGGAAGGAATTAAATGCAGTTTGAATTTGTTTGAAAGATGTAGGTGAAAGTATAAACTATGTATCAGCAGGTAAAAACTATGTAAGACTGTGTGTTAGGAAGGGTGTAAATTAGAAAGAAATGTATGTGTGCATATTGGTGCATATGGTAGTACCAATGTAGACAAAAAATAAAGGATTGTGTATGGCAGGAAGAAATGAATAGAAAAAAACTAAATGCTGTTTAACCCCATAATACTTTGAAGAATAGACTGAGTTCATAAATGTAGTAATAGAAGGAACAAATGGCCCACAAAATAAAATTTAAAGCTAATTTTTTTTTATTTGTAGTAATTTGCACATTCCATGCAACAAATAAGTAAAGAGGCTTTTTGAAGCATATCCTAATATGAGTTTAAAAGCTTTGTCTTTCCAGGGCTAACTGCATTTAAAAAATCTCTATAATAGCTGGGCATCATGGTACATGCCTTTAATTATAGCATTGGGGAGGTAGATTTGTGAGAGTTCTATCCACAACTACATAGTGAGACCTTGTCTCAAAAAATGCTATAATATTACCCAATAAGACAAAATAATGTTTTGCTATTATTTTCCTGATAAATGTATTAGAGGGGGAAAATACACTGTAAGGAACTCTGAACTGAACTTACCATAGTTTTTGTTTTTCATTTAATGAAATCATAGAATCATCTTAGTTTTACCATCCTGAAATAGGTTCTCCTATGCTTAGTAATCAGAGAGAAATTAGCTATGATTATTCAGTCTTTAGAGATTAAAGCAGTACATTAGCTCTTCTGAATAGGAAGTTATTCTGTAAGACCGTGTCTAGCTTATGCTTAAGAACTCTGGTATTACTGCTGAGGCCTGTGTGGAGTTGATAATGACCACTCCTATGTGCATCAGTGTTTTTCCTTTTTGCTTTTATTACTCGAGACATGGACTGTCGGGCATTTCTGTTAGTATAAGGCAAACTTTATTAAAATGAAGTTTTTAGATTTCTAAACAAAATATAGAGGTTCTGATTGACTTAGGACTGTACTGTAACTAAGTGTGTAGAACAAGGGTCAGCAATGCTTATGTTTACAAATGTATGTTCCTGGCTTTTATATTTCCTGTGTTAACTTGCTCACAAAAGATCTCCACTGCACTATGCTGCTGCCAATTGCAATTACCAGTGCCTGTTTGCTCTTGTGGGATCAGGAGCAAGTGTGAATGACCTTGATGAGAGGGGCTGTACACCCCTGCACTATGCAGCTACGTCAGACACAGATGGCAAGTAAGTACCATGTGGGTAGGAAAAGAGGATTATTATCTCCATATATTGGCATCTTTATATGGGGACTGTTTTACTGCAAATCTGTATTTCCTTTTTATATTTTTATCATTCCCTGAATCTACAGTTTATAAAGACATTTCATAATTATTATTAAATCCTGTCTCCCAAGCATCTGACCCTTACTTGAAAAATCTGGTAGAAGATGGTCTTTTCTCATTCTTCTTACAAAAGTGTTTTGTTTGTTGTTTGGTTTTTGGTTTTTTGTTTGTTTGTTTTTTCATTACAGGTGTCTCTGTGTAGCCCTGGCCAACCTGGAACTCCCTCTGTAGACGAGGCTGGCCTCAAACTTAGAGATCTGCCTGCCTCGGCCTCCAGAATGCTGAGATTGACCTGTAGTGTAGGTATATATTGCTTAAATAAATAGTATTAGGTACAAGGCCAAGTAAATATTGATCAAGAGTGATGAATGAGAAGAAAAGGGTATATAAACCGGCATAAGAAATCAAACTAATCACAGTGACATAATATTTACACAGTGTAAAGGAATATTCTACAGCATAGAAAAGTTTATTGAATTTTATAGTCTTTCTTTAGGTCTGGTTAATTTTGGCATGTGATTTTTGTTTTGCAATATTTTTTATAATACAGCATTTAAATGTAAAATTTTGAATTTTCATGTTGCTGTTATTGTATATAGGTGCCTGGAATACTTACTAAGAAATGATGCAAATCCCGGGATCCGGGACAAGCAAGGATATAATGCAGTTCATTACTCAGCTGCATATGGTCACCGTCTGTGTCTTCAACTGGTAAGATTTCTGAATTCTCATGACAGGACTTGTGTGAGTTTTTCCTTTTGACATAACTAAAATGAGACTAAATGGTCCAGGAAACATTTAGTTTTGTTCTTTAACATTTTCATAATCCATTTACATCTTAAATTCATAGTTGCTTAAGTATCATTCTGTATTTTCCTTTTGAAAAGGGGAAAAAAATTACATCACTGACCCCAATGTGGTAGGAAATACCTATAATCCTAGTCCTTGAAAAGTTAAGGCAAGGATATTGTAAGCTCTGAGCCTACAGTGAGATGTTGTCTAAATGATGGGGGAGTCAAGCACAGTGGTGCATTCCTGCAGTCCCGCTAAGGAAACTGAGGAAGGATACTATCTTGGGTCCAGAACAACATAGACAGTGCTTCAAAAACAAACAAACAAACAAACAAACAGATAAATCTCTGAAAAAGGCTCCTAAAATCGTTGTGTTTCTTGAGACATTCACATGTAGAAAGCCTGGCCTCAAACTAGCTGTGTAACTGAGGATGACCTTGAACTTTTGAGCCTCCACTTCCTGACTCCTAAGCATGCAGCATTACACCTAGTTTATGTGGTCTGGGAATTCAATTCATATGAACACATTACCAACTGAGCTATATACTAGCAGCTTCCAAATCCTCATATCATTCAATGTCTATGTCTATTGTGTTTATTTCTACCCCTTTAAGTAAATATTTTCCATACATTTTAAAGCTGTAACCATATCTTACTTGAAAAAAATAAAATAAAAGCCTGAGACAGTTATTTTACCCTCATATGTTTAGAGAACTCTGCTAGGTCCTTTTATTTCCCAGTTCTTCTTAATAAAGGATAATCTGCTTCTATAAAGAAAGCTTAAATTTTAACTGTGTTCTTGTCCTGTAATATACATACCATTCAGAACCCTACTTTGCCAAACTGGAAGGGAAGGAATGAGTTAACATACACTCCTGTGTGGCAGCTTGTTCAGGTTAAAGCTTCATTTATAGATATGTGCATTAAGCATTGCTCTCCCTTCAATAGGAAATAAAACTCAATGAAGGTATATAAGAAGGTCAATATACTTAACACACCATTTAAAGTGTGCTGCTTTAAAAATAACACATAATTTCATAGGCTACTATGTATCTTAAGAATAAAGTTTTAGGCTTTGTATCTAGATGTGTTGTCTACTGACCTGTGTAAAAGACTTCTGTTCTGGAGACAGAAATCATGGGTTTAAAACAGAAGCTAACAAAGCTCTATATCAATAAATATGTCAGATATATTAATATACGTGAGTAATTTCGTAAATTTTATTTCAGATTGCAAGTGAAACTCCTTTGGATGTTGTAAGTATTGATTGATTTTCCCACACACACATTCAAAATAGTGTATTTCTTTATTCTCATTAGAACTAGAGTTAAACATTTTTTCACATAATATCCCTGAGACCAAATTGACAACAACATATGTTCAGGAAGGGCGGGTATTTATCTGATGGAAGAATGTTTCCTCAAACACTTGGTAATCAGTGATTCTTACTATATTTTTGTGATTTTCCTGTTCTTTGAGCTTGCTGAATTGTTGACATAATCTAAGATGAAATGAGTGGTGGGGGAAGTATCATTTCTAACATTTTAAAACACCTCTCCTTTTTTCAGTTAATGGAAACCTCGGGAACAGACATGCTGAGTGATTCAGATAATAGAGCAACAATAAGCCCTTTACATTTGGCTGTAAGTACTGCCTTAATAGCCAATTTGATAGCTGTTTCGTTACAGATCTCTAGTATATACTTGTGTTGACTCAAACTAGTACCCTAGACATTTGATTGGTATAATAATTATCATTGAATTAAAACTTTAAGAGCTTGTTTAACCCAGAAAATTCTTTAGTGCATTCTTGGTTATCTGCTAATCACTTTCCTTTAAGTGGTGGTCCTTGGCTCCCTTAAACCCTGCTTTTAAGTGAGAGAATCTGACTTTAACATGAATTTAAAATGTGCTGCCATAATAAAAGGACTGTAATTTGTTAAACAGATTATATAAACCACACAATTTCTGTAAATTTCATTAATTGTTGGCTTGCTAGTGCCATAGGTGCTGGCTAATTATAGAGTCAGTGCTGTTTTTCTTGTTCCATAGGATTTGGGTACATGCTTTATAATTTCCCATTCATATTCAGATTCCTCTGCATGCCAGTCACTAAGACAAGGAGGTTAGGAAATATTAAGTAAAACCCATCTTAGCTCTTCTGCACTGAAAGAATTTAGTTTTCAAACAAATATGGGTAGAGGATTTTGATCACCAAGAGACCAGAATACATCCCTAGCTACTTATGTGACTTTTGGTGTTAGGAATAGTACTTCATTTAACATAATCACTAAAAGTTTAGTAATCCATTTATTTCTTTTCATGTATTCTGTAACTTTTTATTTTAATATCTGCTTGCATATGGTCAAACACTGGCATACTGAATCCATCTTTTTGCTCTTGCTCCTCTCCCCCACCATAGTACTACTTCCTAGTTACCTAAATAACTAAGAAGGTGCCTATCTTAGTTAAGGTTTCTGTTGCTGTGATAAAACAATGACCAAAAGCTAATATGGGGTATCTTAGTTACTGTTGCTATTGCTGTGAAGAGACACCATGACAAGGCAGTTTGTAGAAGAAAGTATTTAGTTGGGGACTTGCTTACAGTTTCAAAGGGTAAGTCTATGACCCATCATGGCAGGGAGCATGGTGACAGGCAGACAGCCATGGCACTGGAGGAGTAGGTAAGTGCTTATATACTGATTTGCAGGAAGAGAGAGAGAGCACAAGACTGGGCTGGTATGCACTTTACCTTCTCCAACTAGAGCACACTCCTAATCCTTCCTAAATAGTCCACCAACTGGGGAGCAAGCATTTAAACATCCAAGTTTATGGGGGCCATTCTCATTTAAAATACCACAGAGAGGAAAGGGTTATTTTATTTTGCTCATACTTCCACAGTTCATTATTGAAGGCAGTCAGGACAGGAACTCAAACAGGGAATGGGAGCAGATGCAAAGACATGGAGGAATGTTGCTTACTGGGTTTCACCTTTGGCTTGTTCACGGTGCTTTGTTAGAACCCAGGACCACCGCCCAGGGAGGGGTGGACCCACCTACAATGGGCTTGACCTTCACACACCAATCACTGATTAAGAAAATGCCCTGCAGACTTGCCTATAACCAGACCTTACTCTAGCATTTTCTGAGGTTCACTCCTCTGAGATAACTCTAGCTTGATCCACATTGACATAAAACTTAGCTAGCACAGTATATTCTAAAGCTTTCTGCTTCCTTGTCTCCTCTACCAGACTTGAATTGTAAGTACTAAGTCTGAAAATATAAAGTTGGTGTGGAAAAAGTAGCTGCTAACCATTAGTGACAAGAAAGGAACTTTGAGTCAATGGCTAGGCATCTTTTGCATTGTTGCTGTCACTCATTTCATTTCTTGAGTATTTGCTAGGTGCTAGATTCACCCTTTGGTGAGGATTTAAACATTAGCAAACGGTGGTTTTTGAAAGTCTTGCAGTCTGTCATAGAACTATCTTACTAACTTACTGGTGTTACTTTTCTGTTCTCCAATTTGACAAGTTCTTCCCACCCTCCTTCTTTCCCTTTCTTACTCATAGGATCTTTGTAGCCTAGGTTAACCTTAAGCTCACAGTTCCTTATTTTAGCCTCCCATGTTCTACAATTACAGCCATCTCTATCCATGAAATGTACTTTCTTAAGCGTGTCTTAAACTGTTTAATAGTGCTAGATCTCTAGAACTTTTGTGTCTTAAGATTTGAACTCTAAATTCATTAGAACAACTGCTATGTATTTTCCCCTCCCTCTAGCTATTTTCATAAATTTGACTAACCTATATGTCACATTAAAATGGAATCATACAGTATTTCTCTTTTGAATTTTTTTGGAGTATCTTACTTCATTTAATATACTTTCCCCAAAGTTCATCCCTATGCTGTTCCTTCACTTTTGAGCTTACATATATGCACACTGCAGTGCATATTGTATTCAATCAGTTTATCAATGGACACTGCTGCTTCATCTCTCAGCTACGTAAGTGCTGCTGTATTGGGTTTTTCTAAACTTAAATGAACATAGTTTTGCAGTTTAATGATTAAATTCAGTGAAATGTAATTATATTGCAATTTTAGCATTTTATATCCAATCCTAAGAGCCTTTCAGAAATTTAGTTGAAATATTTTTTTTCTTTTATTATTATTTTAAACTCACATTTTTAGACAACCTGATACAGTGTGATACTGGAGTGAGGCTTTAAAGAAAAGCCTCACTTTTGCTTCCTAATGATAGTGTTAGACATAGGTTTTTTTTCCTTTGGTCCTTTAGAGGAAATGATTAGAAGAAGAGCTCTATAACAAAGCATCATGATTCCTAGTCTTCATTTTCTCTCCTCTTTATTTAGTCTAAATAATTGTCTTCTGTGTGTCCCATGAAATTCTTCAAAGCTCATTCTTGGAGTAGCATGAATTGTTCTACTTAATATTGCCAGATAAAATTGGATGTGAGCCTAAAATGAATTGTGTTGTCTACACTCACTTTATCTTTGAGATAATTAAACTTCCAATACAGCAAAGCCAAGCTTTTTTTTTTTGCTTCTACTTTCTGACTTATTTTTTTCCTTCTTTTAGAGTGGACATCCTGAATCCTCTGTATCCCATTTCAGTCCATTACCTAAATGATTTTGATTCTGTCCTACTTTTACATGAGTTCTAGAAATTGAACTTAAGTCACCAGGCTTGATTAACAAGTGCTGTTACACACTGAGCCATTTCACCAGCTCACCTTTTGAACATTTTGCACAAGAAATACTGCTTTATCATCCTTTGATGCTTATTGCTTTATACAGTATGTGGTTCAGTGTAAATGTATGTACCATTGACATCTGGATTTTTAAGTTGAACTGTCTGGAAAGCTTCCTTATTATTAGCCTTATAGCCAAAGCTTCCAGTGACTCCATGTCATATCCATTTTTTGATCTATGCCATGATCCAGGCACTGTTACCACCTGTCATTTGAGGTTTTATTATTTACAGAATATGTATTTCTTAATATGGGAGAGTGCTGGTGATTGTTACGGGGGAAAAGATTCTATTATTAAACTTTCCAGCTTAGTGTAAAAGTTTGTATTATCTCAGATATAACAGTAAAAAACTGAATTTGCTTACTTTACGTTTTCCATAGCAGTGGGGTATTGTGTATTTAACTCAGTGGTAAAACTTGCTTACTTTCTTACTTTCCTGGCAGTTTCCATACCCGGAACCACAAGAGAAACAGAAACCTACTTGGGGAATCAGTCTAAATATGTATTTTTTAATGTATATATTTTTATTTCTAGGCCTATCATGGTCATCACCAAGCCTTGGAAGTGTTGGTACAGTCTTTGTTAGATCTTGATGTAAGAAATAGTAGTGGTAGAACACCCTTAGACCTTGCAGCATTTAAGGGCCATGTTGAATGTGTGGATGTACTCATTAATCAGGGAGCTTCAATCCTCGTAAAAGATTATATGTTGAAGAGAACACCTATCCATGCAGCAGGTATGCCAAATGTTGTTTATAATCTTAATGTACATTTTCATACTACTACTGGTAATTGTATTTACTTTTTATGTTAAGTAGTCAAATGATTATATTCTGAAGGAAAAACAATACTTAAAAAAATCATATACCTTTGGAATTGGATTTATGAAATAAAATATTTAGATTATCACCATGGTTCAGTGTTCTTTTGCTTCTTTTTTGTTTGTTTTTTTTTGGGGGGGGTTCTTGTTTGTTCATTTGTTTGTTTTGTGTTTTGAGACACAGTTTCTTTGTGTAGCCCCTCCCAAGTGTGTTTTACTTCTTTTTAATGGGAGTTTAGATTAATATATACTTTCGTGGCAACCATTAATGTTTTAAAAATACATCTTTTTATTTTTAAGACTTATTTGAATTTCATGTGTATGAGTGGTGTGTGTGTGTGTGTGTGTGTGTGTGTGTGTGTGTGTGTGTATGTATGTATGTATGTATGTATGTGTATTTATGTGCCACATATGTGCCTGGTGCTTGAGAGAGCCAGAAAGGTGTCAGACCCCCAGAACTAGAGTTGTGGATGATTGTGAGTCATCATGTCGGTGTTAGGAATCAAACCTAGGTTCTTTGTTAGAGGGCGCTCTCTCAGCTACTGAGCTATCTCTCTAGTCTTAAAAGTCATTTTTACTTATTTTACTGGTGTACTGCATTAAACACTTAGAAAAAATTTACAGAATGTTAACTTCTGTAAGAACTACCCCAAGTTGTAGTTTCATAATTATGCCAATGTACTAAAAAATGCAGGTTTGTGCAACCAAGTTATTGGTATGTAGGAAAAGACTGGCAAAGGGGAAGGGAACAATCCTAGAAATGACTTGGTACCAGCCATATATCAATAGAAGACACAAATTTCCCAATTCTTTAGAAGAACTACTACAAGACATAGTACTCATTTACAATAATTAAGACTGATACAATTGAAAAAATAATAGTCAAGTGTTTTTATTAGTTCCAATCTTTATGTGATCTGATTCAGTTCACTTTGTATTTATAGAATGATCCTTAAGAACCCATTCAAATATATGACTTGATTGGTTTGGGAAAGGATACATTTTAGAAGACTAGAAATATAGAAAACACTCACTGTTGTTTCCAGAGCAGCCTTTAAAAACTATTGGATATTCAGGCAAGGCTGAGGGACAGGTATCTTAATGAACATTTAAACTCTTTAAAGATGTTTGTAGAAACTATCAAGTAGTATGAATAAGAAGTCATTTTCTGTAAGAGTGGAGTCAGCCAGGTGGTGGTGGTACATGCCTTTAATTCCAGCCCTCAGGAGACAGAGGCAGGAGGATCTCTCTGAGTTTGAGGCCAGCATGGTCTATAGAGCAAGTTCCAGGACAGCCAGAGCTACACAGAGAAACCCTGTCTTAAGGAAAACAAAAAATGAGTGGAGTCATATAAATTTATGTCCACAGAGTTATATTGTAACCAGAGATTATTTTAGATCCAGCTTAAAGCTTTAAGTGGAGTGTTTGTCATTGCTGTTATTGCCTCTTTTTTAAAGAAATGGTCTCGTCACCCTAAATTGGCTTGGGAATTCTGCTGTATATAGCTCATGACTGCTTCAAACTGACAGTTTTCCTATATCCAGCCTCCCTCTCCAGTGCTAGGAGTACAGGCAGCCACCAGTCTAATTCATATACATTCTTGAAAGATAAAGAACTCTGAGGCACTTTGCCATATAATGCACCATAAGTGCTACCCATCAAAAAGAAGATATAGATATCTATAGATATCTTTTATATTCAGAAGAAGTATCTTACTACTTTTCTGCTATGGGAAAAGCACAGATCCCCCCCACTCCACCCCCCACCCCCAAGGTTAACATTCTTTTCTCACAATGATACTATGGTGGTATTCTGGTTATTGAACTTAGAACACAAAAACATTCATCAGTATATGCTGTGTACTGAATGAAAATGAATTGACTTTTTAATAATAGACCAAATTAGATCTCTTTGAACTATCCCCAAGTATTTTGACACTTGTTTTATTATTAAGCTAAGAGTTGTTCCCAGAGTGCAACATATGGATTGAGTGAGGGTGGTTTTGGCTCATAAATTTTTATAACTTATTAGAATTTCATATAACTGTTAAAAAATACTGTAGAAAGATGAGCTGGACGGTGGTGGCACATGCCTTTAATCCTAGCACTTGGGAGGCAGAGGCAGGTGGATCTCAGTGAGTTCAAGGCCAGCCTACAGAGTGAGTTCCAGGACAGCCAGGAATATTACACAGAGAAACGCATCTTGAAAAACAAAACAAACAAAAAAAAGTGAGTGCTTGCCTAGCATATGTGAAGCCCTGGGTTCAACTCCAGCACCACATGGAAAGGGAATGGTAGTACATGCTTATAACCTCAGTTAAAAGGTCAGAAGTTCCATCCCCAGAACCATATAAAGAAGGTATGGTGGTACTCACCTCTAATCTCAGCACTTAGGAAGTAGAAGGAGAAAAATCAGGAGTGTAGGGCCATTTTTTGATAAACAGTGAATTTGAGGCTTGCTTAGGCTACATGAGACCCTGTCTCCCAAAGAAAAAGGACTATAAACAATTAGGCATCTAGTTTTCTGTTATTACTCTTTTTTTTCTTTCCTTTTTTTTTTTTTTTAAAGAAAGATTTTATTTATTATGTATACAACATTCTGCTTCCATGTATATCTGCACACCAGAAGAGGGCACCAGATCTCATAACAGATGGTTGTGAGCCACCTTGTGGTTACTGGGAATTGAACTCAGGACCTCTGGAAGAGCAGTCAGTGCTCTTAACCTCTGACCCATCTCTCCAGCCCTCTTTCCCTTTTTTTTTTTTGTTTTTTGGTTTTTTTTTGTTTGTTTGTTTTTTGTTTTGTTTTGTTTTTGTTTTTTTGGCTTAGAAATAGTGGAAGACTTTCCTTTCCGTACCATATTGTCACTTACATATTACTTGAGGCAGGACCTGAATTTTGAAGGAGATATAGTTTGAAAGCTCCTATTGAGATGGAAGGAGGTCTTGTTCTTCTGTTTGCAGCATTTCTTTGTAAGATATTTGTCATTTATTATGTGTGTGCCATCTCAAATTCTTTTCAGCTATAAATCACAAAAGCAAACATGTCCTAATTGGTGGGTTTAGTCTCACCCCTGTTCAAGTGTGGTGCAGTTCTACAGTGTGCTGATCCTACAGTGTCAGTCAGCACTCCACCAGATTCTTTATTGCCTCTTGTTTTGCATTTGTGTCACAGGATGGTTGCTGCTGCTTTATAGCATCACATCCACAACTGGGATTTTAGAAAGAACGCTTTTCATTATCAGAATTAAAATTATGTACCAAAAGCTCTCTATACTTCTCAATATCTTACTGATTGGCTCTGTACCTAGTACTCATCATGCAGCAAATTGCTGTTAAAGGAAAATAAGATTAATATGATTGACTTGGTCTGTGACTAACATAGTCTAACATGGTTGACTTGATTGGACCCTTAATTGGAGGTCACTCTTCTAGTGCAAGTTAAATAAAATGAGGATTCTGTTAACATGAGAGAGGATGAAGGGATAGGTAGCAATATGCATTCTGCTTACTGTGTGCATATATGAGTCCCTTAACAACAAATACAGTACAAAACCTACTTTGTACATGTAGCTGTCCTTCTTATTGGATTCAGTGAAGTTGTCCCAAAATTATATTATAAAAAATGTGCTTATTCTAAGATATTTTTGTTTTATTGTGTATATTAAAGTTATTTAATTTTTTTAACTTTACAGCAACAAATGGTCATTCAGAATGCTTACGGTTATTAATAGGAAATGCAGAACCACAGAATGCAGTAGATATTCAAGATGGAAATGGACAGTAAGTTTCAGTAATTTTTAATTAGCCCCCCCCCCTTTTTTTTGAGGTATCTCATTATATAACTCAGGCAATTCTCCATTCCACAGTTCCACAATCTCACTACTTCACCCTTTTTAGTGTTGGAATTACAGGCATGTGCCACTACAATTTGCTTTTAGATTGCTGTTAAAATACTAGATATTCTAATATTTTGGCCCTTATTTTAGCAAATATGTCCTAGTTTGCAACTGAAAAATAGCATATATATATATATATTCCTTTAAATACATAACAAAGTTATGTCACAAAAGTATATATATAGAAAAGAAGCCAGCACATCATTGCTGTTTTATAGAGTTTTGTAAGTTAGGTAAGCACTAAACCTAATTTTGTTATTATTCAGGACACCTCTTATGCTGTCTGTTCTCAATGGACACACGGACTGTGTATACTCACTATTGAACAAAGGAGCAAATATAGATGCCAAAGATAAGTGGGGAAGGACAGCATTGCATAGAGGGGTAAGCCAAAATTAAATTAACTCAAGATGGTCCATGGTGTCCCACATAATGGATTTAATACACCCAAATTGTTTTTGCAGGCAGTTACAGGCCATGAAGAATGTGTAGATGCATTACTTCAACATGGTGCTAAGTGCTTACTACGGGACAGCAGGGGTCGGACACCTATACACTTGTCAGCTGCCTGTGGACACATTGGAGTTCTTGGAGCCCTTTTGCAGTCAGCAGCATCAATGGATGCAAATCCAGCCATAGTAGACAATCATGGGTATACAGCACTTCACTGGGCTTGCTACAATGGTTAAGTATCAGATTAAAACCTGGTGAAGGCAAAATTTTTTATTGGCTGATTTTTTTAAAATGTTACCAGTGACAACCATTAAAAACCATGTCACACAGAAGTGTTTTTCATAAGGTAGAACATTTACTTGTCTTTTGGAGGTTCACTTTCATAACATTTCTTATCTTGCCTGGCCATGGTACATACCTTTAATCCCAGCATTTGGGAGGCAGAAGCAGGCAGATCTCTGAGTTTGAGGACAGCCTGGTCTGCAAAGTGAGTTCAGGACAGCCAGGGCTGTTAGACAGAGAAACCCTATCTCAAAAGAAAAAAATTCTTATCTTGTATATTTAATGGCATGCCTGGTTGCCATTAAACAAACAAACAAACAAACAGGTGTGCCTGATTTTTTTTTTTTTCAGAGAAGCAAAATTGTAGTGTCAGAATTGAGCTGGTAGAAATGTATGTTAGTTCATGCAATAAAAGACCGTATAGTCTAAAATTAATTTAATGCCATATTTTTAGGAAAATGCCTGCTTTATAATTTGTGGAATATATTAAATGGTTTTATTCTGATTAGTAATTTTTGTACAGAAAAATGGAAGTACTCTGGGGCTGGAGAGATGGCTCAGCAATTAAGAGGACTGGCTATTCTTCTAGAGGACCTGGGTTCAATTCCCAGCACCCACATGGCAGCTCACAACTGTCTGTAACTCCAGTTCCAGGGTACCTGACACCCTCATAAGGATATATGTACAGGGAAACCACCAATACACATACATTTTTTAAAAAATATAATTACTCTAATTAAATCAAAACAAGCTTTTCTCTCAAAATGAGATGATGACTAGGTTGCAGAAAAGAACTGGCTCTATACCTACTAAGTTTAAAGTCCAGAATTTCAAATTATATAGTCATTTTTTTGTATAATTTTGAGTATTTTGACTATCTCATTTATTCCTTTCAAAAGCTAATCAGTTTTTCTTGACAATCTTAAGCACCTTCAGAAATAACTTTCTGAGTGGTGGTGCACAACTTTAAACTCAGCACTTGAGGCAGTGGGGAACTCTGTTTGAGGCCAGCCTGGTCTACAGAGCTAGGACATCCAGGGCTATACAAGGAAACCCTGTCTCAAAAAAACAAAAAAAAAAAGAAAGAACTTTCTGAAATATTAAGAGAAATACTGAGATTGTCACCTTGGGTTCTACCCAGTGCTGATCCCTGGAGATAGTAAAGTACTCCATACACAACTCAGATAGTGGGTCTCTAACCCTTGGTCTCAGGATTTGTGGGTTACAGCTACTGATAATGTCTGCATTGTTAGTGGGATCTGAGAAGTTTAAAACTCTACAAGAGCACCGTTTTGAGGGACCTGAATGTGGCTCAGCAAGTAAAAGAATAAAGGTGCTTGCCACCAAGCCTAACAGCCTGAATTTGCTTCCTTGGAACCAACTCCTAAGCTAAGGAAATGTGAAGTTTTAGTTGGGATTTATTATTTTTATTTATTGTTGGGTGTTATCTTTTGTTTCTGTTTTTAAAGTTGCTTTTGAAAAAGCTATCTACCTACTTCTCACAGCAGTCAGTATAGTTGTCCTTTTTCACAATAATGCGTTTTAAGAAATTGTCCTATGCTTGTTATTATAGAAAGATAATACAGTTTATTGATTGGAAAGGAAATTTGCAGAACAAAATACACCGTTAGAGGTGTTAAAAAAAAAAAGTGTGTTTAGGCACTTTGTAGAGCTATTGAGATCTCTGGTGATGGTCTAAAGAGTGGATATGGGATGGAACAGGGTCTTAAATGTTCTCCTAGATACTTCTGTGTGTTTGAGATTATTGCAAGTATCTCTTGGATTTTAATATCTAGTTCTTATGCACCCATTAGGTCATGAGACATGTGTGGAACTACTGTTAGAGCAGGATGTTTTCCAGAAAATAGATGGAAATGCTTTCAGTCCATTGCATTGTGCTGTGTAAGTAAAGTCATAGTGAGTCAAATTCCCTGGGGTATATTAGGAAACACTGTTACTGTGAGACTGATTACCTTCTACCTTGTCGCAGGATCAATGACAATGAAGGTGCTGCTGAGATGCTTATTGATACCTTAGGAGCCAGCATTGTGAATGGCACAGATTCAAAAGGAAGGTAGGAAAGCACTGTAACTATTGACCTTCTATTTGGGTGCTTATAGAGAACTCAAAACTAACTGAAAACAGGATTTTGCAGATGTTATAAAGTATTATAAAGTCTTAAGTGCTCCACATTCTTAGGGCATTTCATTTTTTTGCCATTTTATTTTAAAATATAAACATTACTCTAATTTAAGAAATATGGTTTTAAACCCAAAGAAAATTGCTTAAAAAGTTAATAGTTTTCTAAAGTAGATTAAAGACTGAAAGAAAAGTCTAACCATTGTAATAAGTAATAGTTTGGGAGTAAACTATTATCCCTTTTAAGTTTTCTTTAACAGTATAGTTTATTTTAACAATATTATATAGTTCATCCTTATTTTATTGTAGTTTAAGATATATTGTATAAAATATACATATCTTAAGTAGAAATTTGTGAGTTCCATTGAGATTTGTATCTTAGCAATGCTTTTATAATCTAATGTGTAAACCCCTGAAATTTTTTTGTCCTAAATTAAGGAGTAATTTTTCCAGTGTATGTACCATTCAGCTTTTGTTCTATATTTCACTGTGTCTCAGAACTCCTCTCCATGCTGCTGCCTTCACAGACCATGTAGAGTGTTTACAGCTGCTGCTCAGCCATAATGCTCAAGTCAATTCCGTGGACTCTAGTGGAAAAACACCCCTCATGATGGCTGCAGAAAATGGACAAACCAATACAGTTGGTAAAGAAACTGTTTAGAGAAGGCTGAGGCAGTAGGACTGCCTCAAGTATGAGGTCAGCCTTGGCTACGTAGTGTCTCCATAAGAAAAGAGAAATTGTTTTAGAACCTGGCTTAGTATGCACCTATAACTCAGCTACCCAAGAGCCTGTCAGAAAATTGCAATACTCTGGGCTAGGTAGTAAAGCACAACCCATGTTGCTTTTTTAAAAATTATTATTTTAATTGTTCTATGTGTGAAACTTAAGATTCCCTGCCACCCTTCTGACTTTCATGAATTATCTCACCATTCTACATTTTCATTTTAGAGCCTTTACTGACTGAAAAGTTTTCTTTATCAAAGTACTATAACCTCATGATTTAACAACACTGGCTCTGGAATCAGACTGCATGAGTATGAGTCCTAGATTTTATGTGACCTCCTGCCTCAGTTTGTTCATTTGGGAAATGAGAAAAATGATAGCATCTACTAAAAGATTGGTGTGAGGATTAAATAAACCTATAAATCCAGGGCATATAAAACTTTGAAATTTATTAACACTCCAAAATATTGATTATTGTTGCTACCATCTAAATTGCACAAGAATATGAAAGTTTCTTATAATTATATGGTAATATAATATGTTTGTTATGTATTACTGTGTTTTTCTTGAAATTAAGTATTTGCAAGAGGGATATTTTTTGCTGTATGTCTTCATTTCTCTATACTGAGCTATTGGTAGTCTAAGAAACACGTTCATAAACATAGTAATTGATGGAATTTTCCCTCCCAGAGATGCTGGTTAGCAGTGCTAGTGCAGATCTGACTTTACAAGATAAGAGTAAAAACACCGCCCTTCACTTAGCTTGCGGCAAGGTATGTATATAGTTTAAGGATGTATTTTTATGACTACTATTGAGTGTAATTAAGTTTTTCCAACTCACTAAAATGAACAGAAGTCGGAACCAAACCTAATGATTACTAACACTGAGTTTCTTGGAGGTGGGGGTGTGGCATACTAGGTTTTGAAACACAAGCTTAACACTTAACTCTTACTGATCTGTCTTCTTATTCCCATTTCTGATACCTTTGAATAAATACTTCAGACATTAGCTTAGAAAAATTGTGATGCATGTAATTTTGTACATTTATTAGAGATGGTTGAGTTTGTATGTTTATTCTTAATAGTGTGCTGTTTTTTTAAGAGCTATTTGCCACAATTTTAGGGTCATGAAACTAGTGCCTTGTTAATACTGGAAAAGATAACTGATAGAAACCTCATCAATGCAACCAATGCAGCCTTGCAAACGTAAGTACTTTGACCAGTAATTTAAATAAATAATTAAAACTTTAAGTAATAACTCACTTCTGAAATCATGTAACTGAAAGCTATTACTTTAAAAGATTTGAACTGAAACTTTATTACAACTTTGATGAATTTTTCTGTTTACTTATTCATATAATTTCCTAACGGAAAGTAGTACTATTTTGTGTATTATCAAAATCAGCTGAAAAGTGCCATTTCATTTCATACTAGCAGTAAAGGAGGTACAAAGCTCTGTGTGTGTGTGTGTGTGTGTGTGTGTGTGTGTGTGTGTGTGTGTGTGTGTGTGTGTGTTTCATAAAGAATTGGTCTCTTAATATAAACAGTAAACTTTGAGTTTGACTGACAGAGATCTTGGGCCCATGTCTCTCATCTTCATCTTCCAGTTTCCATTGGTTTTAAAAAAGAAAAAAATGCTTGAAATAGTTCACATTCTGGGTTCAGTCAAATCCCTCAAAGGCCCAAATATTAGTCAAGGGCCAATAAACATCTTTTAAAGATCATTAGAATTTATGCTATTAAAGTTTATAGCTTTTATTATATATTTGTTAACTTCATTTCTTAGTTAAGATTGTAGTTCACCCAGTCCCAGTGAATATCTACTTATACCTAAGATTCAGGAAACATTGTGGAAGAGGGAGCCAAAAGATGGGAATTTTTTGTGAGACTGTGTCTTCTGGTAAGGTCAGAAGCTACCCCCATAAAGTTGACAACATGACTGCCTAAACATGACCCAAATAAGGACAATAACAGTAGCCACGCCAGAGTGGACCAGGGAAAACCCAGGAGGTCTCAACCCTCACAAAGACCTACTGGTACCTAAGGAATGCTGAGAGCAAGAAATAGTCTTTTCCAAGGAAGAGTACACTTATCTAATACCACTGGTTGGCCAGAAAATGTACATGCAATTTATACAAGTGGCATGATACAGATTGAACAGGTTATATTTAAAAATATACATTTATATGCATGGAATAACAATAAATGAAAAAAAGAGGCCATGAATTTGAAAAAGAGCAAAAAGGAGTATATGGGAGGATTTAAAGGAAGGGAAAGGGGAAATGATATAATTATATTAAAACCTCAAAAATACAAGAAATTAGGCCGGGTGTTGGTGTCCCATGCCTTTAATCCCAGCACTGGGAGGCAGAGGCAGGCGGATCTCTGAGTTCGAGGCCAGCCTGGTCTTCAGAGCAAGTGCCAGGATAGGCTCCAAAGCTACAAAGAGAAACCCTGTCTCGATAAACCAAAAAAAAAAAAAAAAAAAAAAAAATACAAGAAATTAAAAAAAGAATGGAGCTCATATGGTTAACTTTTTAAATATGGAATCTTAGAAGGTACAAAGTGTTCAGTGAGGTTAGGAGAGAACTACTGATGTGTAAGGCTGAACTGTCTACGGAGGCACTGCTGCCCCTCTCATTTTCCATTGATTGAGAATTGGATGTCTTAAAGTTGTGGGATATTTGTACACTTGTGTGAATATGTATTGCTGTGATTGGTATTAAAAAAAACAAAAAGCTCAATGGCCAATAACTAGGCAGGAGAGTATATTCGGGATTTGTCCACAGAGAGAGAACTTTGGGAAGAAGGAAGGCAGAGTCACCAACCAGACACAGAGGAAGCAGGATGCGCAGTATGGAGATTAGGCTGGTGGCACTGAGAAGAAAGTATTGATACATGTGTTGCCCAATATGGGGCACAAATTCTTATCTCTAGGTCTTCACAACTTGGCCAGATGTTATTTGCAGCCAGGTATGTCTTTGTGCATGCACTGCACATATATGTACAATTTTTCCCCACAGGCCTCTGCATGTTGCTGCCCGAAATGGGCTAACAATGGTTGTTCAAGAGCTTCTGGGGAAAGGAGCAAGTGTACTTGCCGTCGATGAAAATGGTAAGTAAGCACCATGTACCCTTCCCTTGGCCAATTTCTTAGAAGAAGTTTTTCTCTTGATGGTGCATCTTTGAAATAAAACGAAGTTTGGTGCTTTTTGTTTTGGGCAAAGAAGAGTGCTGAAGTAAATATTAAGTTTTTTGTAGTAGAGAAATAAGAGCAAAAGAAACAAGGAAAGTCCATCTGGTAGGCAAGCTTCTGAATTCATGTATCTTCTATTAAACCAAATTTGATGTTTGCTATTTGGTTATCACTGTTATTTATTTTGGTAGCCAAAGATTTTGTTCTTTCAACAAATGTTTACCAAGGCGCTACTAAAACATATTCTTAGACAAAGCCAGTCAGTCCTTCTACTCTTAAATTAGGTTCTGTAACTTTTCTCCTATTAGAGACTATGACTTTAACGATTACTCCCTATCAGTATATCACTTTATGTGTTTGTGGTGTTGGAATCCAATTCAGAGCCTGTGCATATTCTACAAGTACTCTATCATTGAGCTGCATCCCCAGCTTCCCCAGTCAACCTCAGCAATCAACCTCACAACTTCTTCCAGCTGCCACTGTTTTTCTGTCTTCCACTTCAGGAGAGCTACTCAAGGATTGACTTTCTATAGATAGGCTTTTGTCTCCACCACACTGTAGAAGTCTTCTCATCAAGGTTCTTGGTTCTGCACAGTATTAAGTCAGTTCTTGTTTCACTTGGCAGGTCAACTTTTAGTATGTGATCACTCCTTTTCTCTTTATAAACTTCCTTTACTTGTCTTTTAGGGGTTCTACACTAATATAGAATTCTAATGTCTAATTATTTGCTGAAACGCCCTAAATTTATATTGCCTGCCTACACCTTCCCCAATGTCTGCATTCACATATATCTATTAATTTTTAATAATTTAATAATAATTCTAATAATTAATGCTTTATTAATAATGCCATATAAATGTCTAATAAATAGAACTGTCAACCCTTTTCCTTACCCGCTCCAAACTTGCCCTTCTAACCCTGATTTCAGTTGAAAATCAGTCCTTTATAGCTCAAGGCAGGAATTTGAATTGTCCGTGGTTCCTTTTTCATGGTCACTGTACCAGCAAATGCTACTCATTACCTTTAAAATAAATCCAGTTATTTGTCTCTTTCTCTCTGCTTGCTACTCTCACAGATATTTTTAAAATGCATCATTTTTCTCCTGTCAGCATATTCATAGTTCTCACAGTGACCTACAAAGTACTCTACTCTTGTGACTTTTTGCTTGTTTCCCCCCTCTAGCAAAACTACCATAGAGTCTCTGGATGCATTATAGTTTTGTTTTAGCTTTGTGTTCTGCCTGGAACACTCTGATCTGCTAGTATCCTTTGACTAAGTCCTTCACCTCTTTCAAATCATAGCTCAGTTTTTATCTTCTCCATGAAGCTAATTAACTGTATTGTAGCATTCTTAGTCCCAATTAGCCTATTCATCTCTCATTCTGAGTAAAGCTTATTATAGTTTAACTCAGTGAATATGATGTACTTATTTGTGTTGATGTGTGTCTCCTCCACTAAAATGAATATACTCTCCATAAAAGCAGAGAATCTTTGTCATCTGTGTTCACCGATGTTTTCTAAGTATCAGAAGAGTTCGGGAGTTCAGTGAATGCTTGTTGCATGTTTAATTATGTCAAAACTATATTAAGGGTGAGACTTCTGTGTGGAATAAGTATGATGTAGTCTACTCCCTATCAAGGAACATTAAAGAATCTTGACTCCTCCTTACAAGATCTGATAAAAGATACTCCAAAACATCAGCAAGTGGGGAGGAAACCTTTTTTATTGATAATTTTTTCCATGTAATGTATTTTGATCATGTTTTCCCTTCCCAATTTCTCCCAGACCCTCCCTATCTCCCCACTCACCCAATCTTATACTCCCTCGCTCCCTCCCTCCTTCTCTACCTTTTCCCATCTCCTTAAAAATAAACAGAAAAGACACACAAAAACACACAAAAAAAAACTGGAAATCAAAATAAGTAAGCAAAAGAACAGTAAGACAAAAAAAGTTCAAAGCAAATACTCAGAGGAAACTGCAACAGAGGTGCTCTTAAACATTGTAACATCTGGGCCATCCATTCCCATCGGTGATTTTTCAGGGGTCTTCCCCCATCAAACCTTATTTTTCTTAACCCAGAATGAATCCTCAGCCTCTCATTTCCTGTGGAAACAAAAACATAACCTCTTCTCCAAAGTAACATATCATTTACTTAAATTTTGAAGCCAAGGCATTTTCAATATACATAGGCTGAATTAATCCAGCAACATTTATAATCAAATGTCTCTTTGCAGCTGTTACTCCTTCCTCAGTAGTTAAACAATTCAAAGACAACATGGTAACATACAGTGTCCAGACTCTTCTGTGTGTTTTCCATCTTTACGTGGCTTTTTTATATTACCTCACTTACTTTTTATATTTTAAAACTATATATTTTTTATGACTGTCTATACCTTCTCTTTTTGTCTCCTGAGCCTAGGTATATTTTTAAACACATTGTAAAATTAAAGGTTTTTTTTTGCTTTTTTGCTTCTTGTGGGTGTGGCTAGGACTAAAGTAGAGGCTTTAGAAGCTGACTTTGCCCAGGTCCTTGGTATGTGAGAGCTTAGCTTCATAGCAGAGGTACTGGAGGAAGCCATGTTTACCATCTCAACTCTGGGGAGTTTCTGGGTCCATACTGTCACCGAGTAGAATGCCACTGGCTGCTCTTAATCACCTAATAAGTGTTTGGCAGCAGCTGCACAGTTATTGCCACTAATGCTAAGTCAGGAAGCCGTCTCTTAAACAGGAGCCAAAAGGTTGCTTTTCTTTTGTGTGTTTAGAATCCTCTGTTTTCTTTTCAGAGTAGATGAGACAAATAGTCTTTCAGAAAATGAGACAAAAAAATCTACAAAATATAAAACGTATTTTTATATTTAATAATACAAAAATAATGGTTGTTGTCCAGCTATTCATAGGCATAGGGCCTTCACTGAAATATGCTTAATTAGTGGGAAAAACTAATTTTTCCTTTGTCAGTGGTTATAAATTGCAGATCATTTCTTGGTTAGAGGTGGGAGCCCTGTCTACTTTTCCCTTCAGTGTTGATGCCCTACTTGTCTTGAAATGTGTAGGCTTTGTGCATGCAGCCACAGTCTCTGAATTCATGTGTGTATCAGTTCTGTTGTGTCTGCAAGACATGTTCCATGGAGTTACCCATCTTCTATGGCTCCTTTGGAGGAGGGGTTCAATAGGGTTTTTCTGTGTAACAACATTGGCTGTCCTGGAATTCCCTTTGTAGTCCAGGCTGGCCTCCTCTTATTCTTACAACCTGTCCCTCCTCTTCCACAGAGATCCTTGAGCCTTTGAGAAAAGAGGTTTGATGAAGACATTCCATTTAGTATTAAGTGCTCTAAAGTCTCAGTCTGCATATTGTCCAGTTCCAAGTGTCTGTGCTAGTTTGGGAGAGAGTCTTCTAAGATGAAAGAGTAATAAGCCTGTTGAGAGATAAGACTTGAGATGAGTGCAAATGTTATATCAGGTTGTTAGGAGTCTAAACATTGCAAAGATGTCTGTTGGAAAGGGGAACAGCAATACTAGAATGGGGGAAATAAGACTTAGAAGCATAAATGGCCACCAGCATTGGGATGAGGTACTTAGAATGAAAAATAGTAGGTGTTTTCTTGAGTGTATGATCATAGGTTCTTTGGTATTTTGTGAAGGAGTGGTAAGTTTTTGTAGGTGAAGTCATATCCACTATGGCTTGGGAACTTGTGTGGACCACATTTTAAATGCCATTGAGCCAAGAATACCATGTGTTAAATTTATCTGGGGACATATGGAAAGCTGAATGAAACTGAGCAATTAAATGTATAGCTCTGAATCACAAAAACAAAATCTAGGTATTTCTAGAAATACAGCTACTTGTATAGATTAAAATGAGGGTCACATATTGCACATTATGTATGTCTTTGTTGACTGTAGGAATTCATCTTGTCTTTTTAAGAAATGAAAAAGAAGTGGGGCAGTGGTTTGCTACATGCCTTTATTCCCAGCACTCAGGAGGCAGAGACAGGTGGATTTCTGAGTTTGAGGCCAGTTCCAGGACAACCAGGACTACATAGAGAAACCCTGTCTCAGAAGAACAAACAAAGGGATGTGCATGTTTTAATTAGATTACTTTCTTAAAATGTGTGAGCAAGTCCTTTATTCTCACATATTTTTAAGGCTCTTCTGAAAATGTGAAGGTGCCAGCTACTGTTACCCTGATGCCAAGCAGAGCTAAATCATAGATAGGACATGATGCCCTGAATGAGTGGGAACATATCTCTCATCATTATTTGTAGGCTTATGAAACCAGAAACCTCTCTCTCTCCTACATGAGCTGGTATAGTTACATGAGAAACTCCTTAAGAACATTTCACAAATATGTAACATGTTCCTTCTTTTTCAGAAAACCCACCTCAATACCACTAATCCCATTCTTGGGAGTAAACAAAGGCACAGAACATACTGGTCCCTTTACCTTGTCTTTATTTAGTCTTCAAAACATAATTTTCATCAACCTGTTGTTACTAGACTGATTTACAACTATCACTACACATAGTTATAAAATGAGATTGACATTTTTTAACTTGTGAACTACATTACTGTGAAGCATGTCCAAGGGTATTAGAGGATAAACAGGTCACCAGTGGGGAACCTTCATCAACACAGAGTTATCCTGCTTTATGATTGTGTCTCTTTCTGTTTACTAGAAAGCTGTGAATCAATCTGTTGGAATAATTTGTTGTAAGCCATAGAGTCTATGTGTAAAGTTTAAGACCTTTAGACCTACTACCTCATGCTTCATAGATCTTAAGATACTAATTTTACATTTTAAATTGAATCCTAGGTTATACCCCAGCTTTGGCCTGTGCTCCCAATAAAGATGTGGCTGACTGCCTGGCTCTCATATTGGCCACCATGATGCCTGTCTCGTCTAGTAGTCCATTGTCATCCCTGACATTCAATGCTATTAACCGTTATACCAACACCTCAAAAACTGTTAGCTTCGAAGCCTTGCCTATCATGAGGAATGAACCTAGCTCCTATTGCAGTTTCAACAACATTGGTGGGGAACAAGAGTACTTGTACACCGATGTGGACGAGCTCAACGACTCTGATTCTGAGACCTACTGAAAGGCTGAGTTAGAGGTCTAAGGAAGTTCTGACACTGAAACTTCAAACCGGGCTTTTTCAGGAAAAAAAAAAAAAAAAGCACTTTTCTTACTCATACACAAATTCATCCTAAAGAAAGATCACGCAGTGAACCAATAGAAGAAATGTGATGACATTAGGAAGAAGAATCTTAAAGGCAAGTTTTGCAAAAGGAACCTCTAGAATCTTAATAATGACTTGACCAATGGAAAACACATTGATGTCGATTGCTTTGTGGGATTGTTTAATTGGCTTTGCAGTGCCAGAAATTTGGGACACTGCCCCTTGATCTGCTTACACAGGCAACACTGCTGTAAAGGAAGAGATAAAGACACTAGGTTAAATTTTACCCATAAAATTACAGCTAAATTTAAATGCAATAAAAGTTTGGTATAGTAGGCATTATGTATACACCAAATTGCCAAAGGACCAAATAACGTACAGGTTTTTTTTTATTAGAGCGCCATTTTATGAAACAGAAATAGGTGAAATTAAACATCTAAAGCAAACTTCAGTACTTCTGAAAATGAAGCTATCATTTGGTTTGGTGTTGATTTTTGTAAGGAAGACATCTGAAAGCCTTCCAGTGCTATATTAAACCATGACAGAAAGCAGATGCCATTTTATGTTTTTTTTTAATGTAAAAATTCTAAGATTCCAGTTTTTATTGAATTCAAAACCAGCTGACTAGGTGCGGTGTGAGTAGAAGTGTTTGTGACAAAAATGAAGCTTAGGTCAGGGCTTTTGAGTAGTTCACTTTTAAATTGAACTTTTTGTTTAAGGAATTCTATAGGGGAAAAAATTTTTTTGATGAAATTAAAAATCAGATTATCTCACATATTGTATCCCAGTGGTCCTGGGGAATGGGACTGTTTGAGCCTCTGCTGGGTGGCACACTTTGGGTTGGAGGACTTCATTATCATTTATTAATCTTTAAGCTTTGCAAGAAACAAAATTAAAAAGTTTTAAACTTTTGTTATGTGAGATCATCTAAAGCTGGTTTTAAATTATATAAAAACTGGAATTTTAAAGTTTTTATATAAAAGAAAAAAGACATCTGCTTTCTGTCATGGTTTAATACAGCAGGAAGGCTTTTTTGGTTTTTTGGGTTTTTTGAAACAGGGTTTCTCTGTGTAGCTCTGACTGTCTTGGAATTCACTGTGTAGACCAGGCTGGCCTTGAACTCAGAGATCCACCTGCCTCTGCCTCCTGAGTGCTGGGACTAAAGGTGTACACTATCGTGCCCGACTTCAGATCTTTTCTTTATAAAAATCAACATCAAACCATTTGGCTTCATTTTCAGAAATTTAGAAGTTTGCTGTAGATGATAATTCATAACATAAACAGAATCAGGTCACTTGGAAGGCATTTCTATATTGGGCAAAATTTAAACGACTTCAGGTTTTAGGTTTGACTCAGACCTAGAGTAGTGTGTTTGCAGCTTGATTCTGTCGGAGAGAGATTTCCTGCCAAATTGAAGACTGCCTTTCAGGTAATAGAGAAGGGGCTGAATTAGGCTTTTAAACACTTCTCTGTGGCTCTGCTTTTATTGTAACTGTCACTTTCTCAGTAAAAATGATTTCATGGGGGGGGGGTCTTAATAGAGCTGGATAAAGTTCCATACATTGCAACAAAATGATACCCCATTTATCTTACCCTTTTTGTATTGTGAAACTGGAACTTTATGACATTGTAAATTATCAGCTGGTTTTTCTGAATATAAAGTGTGAAAACACAGAACAGTATTTTGATCTATTTGATAATTTTGTGGGTTTTTTGAAGAATTAATGAGCATGTACATAGAAATAGTGACTGCTTGAATACTGTATTTACTTGCACTCTTTCAGTACATCAAGATTCCTGTATATTTTAGAGTATAATAAAACACAGATGTGAGTTGTATTTAATGAATAATGTATTTGTATCTGTGCATATTACTTAAAAATCTATAAAGTTTCTAGGGCATTGACTACTAGATTTTAAGCATTTTTTTCTAAAATATTTACAAAATTATAAATATAAACTCCATCTTTTCTTTATAATATAAAGAAGTTGTAATGAACCCTTCCTAATAGTGGTAGAAGGGTAAATATGCATTTTAAAGAACTTAGACTACATTTTTCTATTGTACCTTTAAAAAAAAAAAAACTCAAGAGGATTCTAAAAGTATACCATATGTGTGCTTTCTCTTTCCTTTTAGGAATTCGCTTCTGAATTCCCTGAGGGAATTTTCTAGAATCTCAGAATTGAAAGAGACCTGAGGTTCATCCAGTCTAACCTCTTAACAAATGCAGGCGTCCCTTCTCCAAGGTTGTCTTTCCACCTTGAACACTTGCAGTGACTCTACCTCACAAGCAGTGCATTCATTGTTGAGCAGCTCTGTTAGGAAGGGCTCCTTAATGGAGTTGAAGCTTCCCTCCTGGTAACTTCTGTCCTGGGCCCAGCTCTGTCCTCCAAGAGAGTGTTGGAAGAATGAATCTTCCACCCTCTGCCACGTCTTCTCTTTCACAGGCTGTTGACTCATTTGCTGAAGTGATTTCCAGAAGGACTCATTAGACACATTGTCTCCACATCTAATGAAATCTAAGGTGTAGCTATAAAGTAACAAACTCATCTTTTAATTTATCCTCATATGTATGTAGAGACCACTTTATGTAAATGATGCCATAACTGAAAACATTTGGGAGGTGGTTTGTGCTGTTGCTGGCCAACTAGGAAAGCTATTCCTTTGCTTTGTGGTAGTTTGTCCCTAGCTTGAGCAACCCACTTCCTTTGGTGTGCTTTGCACTGGAAGAGGGAAATTCTCTGAAGTACTGTACCAGAAAGTGTTGACCAACTCCAGTATTTGGAATAAATACACGAGCAAACCACAGCACCTTGAGTTACTTTATAGTTACATACACCTAATGTGCAGAAAAACCCTGGACCTGGTTCTGTGGTATTTTTATCCTCGCCCAGAAGGGAAAAGCCTGTCAGCCTTTAACTTCTGTGTGAACGATGATATCTGAAATACGTGTATTACAGTAATACCAGCTTTTGCTCAAAAACAACTTTGGGGAAATAGTGATGATAGGTGACCTCGAACAGTGCCATTTAGTTCATGAGATCTCTAAATGTAGCTGTAAATTTGGGGTTAATTTGGCTTCATATATTGGATCTTTTAAATGAAATAAAAATTTTTTAATGCAAAAAATCAGTGTCTTTTTTACATGTAAAAACGTTTCACTTTAAAATGTGTAGTGATAAGTTAAGGCAGGTTTTCAGACAAGTGTTTTGCAGGTTGTTTCTGGGTGTCAAATAGCCTAGGATGGATTCCTGGTCTTTCTTCTTCCACCTCCAAGTACTGGCATTATAGGTATGTGCCTCCATGCCCATCTCTTGACTTTTGTCCTTAAAAATTTAGTGGCATTTAAGTAAAGTTATCTTAGACTTTTGAACTTACCTGAATGAATCTTTCTAATGTATTAAGTGTCTATTCCTTCCCTCCTATCTATCTGTGGGTAGCAATGGGCAGAATGGTGTTGGTATCCTTCAATGACTAATAATTTGATCTTGAGACAGTGTAAGCAGAAAGTGATAAAATATGATTGAGATAACCTGCTAAGGAAGACAGAATGAGCTTCATGGAAGAGGTGGCACAGAGACTGGACATGGAGGAACAAGTGATCTTTACACCAAGCCGCCCGAGCCCAGTCACCACGTTAAAGCCCCAAATAACACACAGAGATAAATATTAGGTATAATGCTGCTGGCCAATGACTAGGATTCCTTATACGCTTACTCTGTCTTAAGTATCAGCCATAGCCATAAAATAAATATATATATATATATATATATATATATATATATATATATATTAGAGAGAGAGAGAGAGAGAGAGAGAGAGAGAGAGAGAGAGAGAGAGAGAGAGAGAGACTTATCTGATTGAGGACATTTGTGGTGTGCCTCCTCTCTTGTTGGGCTCACATGGGGAGGAGAAAGAACACGACTTCCTGCTTGTCCCTGCTTATATTCTGAGTCTGCCTGCTTTGTCACTTCCTGCCTGGATCACAAGACTTGACTTTATTTCCCAGGATCCTCCTTGACTCCTAGTCCTGCCTAACTTGCTACCTCATTGGCCGAACAGTGCTTTACTCAACAACCAACAAGATAAACATACACAGAAGGACATCCTCCATCAAACAAGTATGATTAAAGCAGGTGAAGAGGCTACGTGATTTAGGTTCCAGAACAGAGCTACATGGGGATGCAGTGCTGTTAGCATCCCTGAATGTGAATAGAGATTGTAAGAAACCATAAGGAACTTATGTTACTGGCATCAAAACCATAGAGATATTAATAGCTGGTTGGAGCAACAGATAATGGGAGCTTTAATCTTTCTTGAAATCATTTCTGCAGGTAACAATAATAGGAAAAGGCCAGTACAGCATTTATCATGTGCCAGGCAGAGTTGTAAATGCTTGAAATACATTATCTCTTAATCCCCATAACTGTCCTATGAGGTAGGTACTGTTAACAGAATTTAACATATGGAAAGAGATGAAATAGTTTTTTACCAGAGTGTTAATTTTTAAAACCTGAATTCCAATGCAGGCAGTCCTCCTTTGGTATGATCCTTTAGTGGTCTTTAAACATGTTTGCTGATTTTCTGCTTTTTATCTTGACTTCAAAACTATTAAGTTCCCTTTAGTTTTATTCTCACACGTCACTATTTTTAGAACAAACAAATTTGGTCACAACTGATACTGAACACCTGCTACTTGCAAAGGACCTGAGGCTCTGGGTGTAGACAGGTAAGGGAGGATATAAAGTCACACTCACCCAGTGATGGGGTGGCTCCAGGAAGCCCACCATCTGCTCACCTCTCAGTTACTGTTGCCCTCTTAAGCACCCTATATCTTACTTCCTTAAAATAACCCTCATGCCTTTGCAGGTTGGCTGACAGAGGTTTATTAGAGTGACTGCTTTAAGCTCAGGCCTACACAGGGCTTTGCCACCTTTTAGACCTCCATTTGTATCATCTGTGTTCTCCCTTGAGCGTGGATTGAAACAATAGGAAGTTACATGGAAATTTTCATGAGCCTGGAAGGAATTGTGACCACACCAACATGATTCATACCCTCTGTGTATCACATCTTACAGCCACTCCATTGAGTTTAACAAGTGGCATGGCAAACCCAGCCTTTAGGATAGGGGAGGATGGTTTGGGTGCAGTGTCCACAATTTGTAGTTCTAAGATGATGTGCCAACTACTTGGTTGCACTTGAAAGTCTTTATTTCATGCTTTGTTTTTATGCTCACACTCCTGTTTGTTTCCTTTGAAACAGAGCCTTGCTTTATAGCCTAAATTGACATTAAACTTGTAATCCCCCTGCTCCCACCAAGTACTTCATTTACAAGTGTGTACTGCCAGCTGGGCAGTGGTGGCACACACCTTTAATCCCAGCACTCGGGAGGCAGATGCAGGCGGTTCAAGACCAGCCTGGTCTACAAGGGCAAGTTCTAGAACAGCCTCCAAAGCCACCAAGAAACCCCCCGGGGGTGGGGTGGGGGGGGAGGCATGTACTGTACTGCCACCATGCTCAGTTCTTGGTTCCCTTCTAGTGTGGGTGGGATCTGAAGGTGGAGAGGTTTGGGGAAGTCAGATTGACTATTGTTGATTTTACTTTTTTCCAAAGGTAGAGAACAAACTTCTGCCTATCTCAACCTCCAGAAGAATCTAGTCTTCTCTTTAGTTCTTACTGTGATCATCCTTTCCAAAGCAGATGCTAGCCTAAAGGAAGATTATAAGGTTTGCCTAATGGCTGCTTTAAAATAAGAAAAGATGGTGATGGACAGACAATGTTGTCTACTGCCAGTTCTCCATCCTTCAGCACTGCTGTGTCTCTATCCCTGCCTCATTTCCTGAGTTGTTTTTCATTTCTTTCTGGTTATTCACTCTTGCATTCTGCCTCCTGGGATTGTTTTTAATTTTTTATTTAATTTAGAAACAGTCTTATTTTACTTATCAATCCCAGTTCCCTCTTTTATGTCCCCCCACCCCCCAATCCCATTCCTCATCCACTCCTCAGGGAGAGTGAGGCCTTCCATGGGGGAATCATCAAAGTCTGTCACATCATTTGGGGCAGGGCCTAGATCCTCCCCCGTGTATCTAGGCTGAGAGAGTATCCCTCCATGGGGGAATGGGCTCACAAAGATCATTGGTGCACTAAGAATAAATACTGGTTCCACCGCAAGAGGCTCCACAGACTGTCCAAGCCTCCTGTCACCCACATTCAGGTGGCCTGGTTCGGTCCTTTGCTAGTTCCCCAGTTGTCTGTCTGGGGTCCATGAGCTCCAGCTAGTTCGGGTCAGCTGTTTCTGTGGGTTTCTCCAGCATGGTGTTAACCCCTTTGCTCATCACTCCTCCCTCTCTAAAACTGGATTCCAGGAGTTCAGCTCAGTGCTTAGCTGTGGATCTCTGCTTATGCTTCCATCAACTACTGGATGAAGGCTGTAGGATGGCATTTAAGGTAGTCATCAAGCTCATTATAGGGGAAGGGTATTTAAGGTAGCCTCTCCACTATTGCCTAGATTCTTGCTTTTGTTTTTAAAGAAAGAAAAAATGGCTTTTTAAATGTTTTATTAAGAAAAATGCCTTTCAGCATTAATTATAGGTGATGGGTTTACTATATTTCTGCCTGCTGTTTTTATTAGAATTTGAAACAAAATTTGAGTAGTGATTTACGCTCAAAATATTTCTTCCTCTCTTTTTTAAACTCAAATAAGGTTTCAATTTTAATGCTTATTTTCCATACTCAACAGACATTTTTTTAAGCTCATGGTATGTCGGAAGCATGGTCTAAAATATTGGAGACACACTGGCACTGGTGATATCCTTGCCCTCAGAGTGCTTATGCTTTGATCAGACAGACAAAAAAGTTCCAGATACTTAACTTGCCAGAAAAAAAAAATTGGAGAGTAATGCTGATTGAGTCCTGATGTGTGAGAAAAGCCCTTGAGGATGAGAGAGAGGGTCACTTGTTTATACACTAATGATCACACAAATATTTCTGGTATAAGGTAACAGAAGATGTTACTGAATATGTAGAAGAATGTTCAGACTCCTGGTAGCAGTAGAGGATGGAAGTCGTCTTTTAAGATATGTTTCTTTTTATGATTTATTTATTAAGTACACAGCCTTCTGCTTGCAGGCAGAAAAGGGTACCAGATTGAATGACGGATGGCTGTGAGCCATCGTATGGGGGCTGGGAATTGAACTTGGGACCTCTAGGAGAACAGCTGGTACTCTTAACCACTGAGCCATCTCCCCAGCCCAGAAGTAGAGGATGGAGATGCTGAGCTAGGCTGTCAGCTCCAATCACAGCATGCCACAGATTAACCCAAGCATCTTTATTGTTTTTGTTGTTTGGGGGTTTTTGTTCATTTGTTTGAGCTGTTGTGAGTTGAACACAAGGCCTCAGATACTCTAGGCAAATGCTCTACCACAGAGCCCTATTTCTAGCCCTTCGTTTTTCTTTTGAGCTAGTTTGTTTAGTATAAGCCCTCTTTGAATGCCTGTTAACAACATTAACTTGATTTGCCTCCAGATAACCTTAAAGATGGCACACCACTTGAGTTGGAGAAGCACTGTTTCCTAAAGCATGAGCTTTATACAAATAAATGATCAGTAAGAACATCGGTAAGTTGATTCTTCTCTGATACTCAAAAGTAACAGCAAGCACTGTGACTAATAGGCTTTGGTCTAACAGACAGAATGCATATTGCATATGGACAGGAAAACTTTCTGCTTATCCTCTGTTGCCTTGGTAGCCTGGCATGAGCCCACATTTTGATCACTAAGGCACAGCATACATGAAAGAAAAGTTCTTTGTGGTTCTGATGGGTGAAGCCTTAAAACAGGAAATTCCAAAACCCACGAGAAAGAATGAAGAGAATCCAAGGCAAAGTTGCTTCTGGAGGAGTTGTCTCCTTTCAGCTGAGCAGCCATGAATGTTAGTAGCATGTTAGTAGCTGGCCAGCAGTGGTGCACACCTTTGATCACAGCACTAGGGACATGAGATTGGGGAAAGGCCTGCAGTTGCCTGCAACTCTGATGTAGGAACAGGGCATGAGAACTACAGTCAAAGGTTGAGCATCAGGATCTGTGTTCAGGTCTCCCACCTCCATTCTTCCTGTGAAGCTGTGTGTCCAGAGCCTGCTAGAGGCTCTATATCCGGTGAAGGGGCTTATACTTGACTGGAAGTTTCCAAGCCAAGGGAAGAAGGATGCTGGGGCCTTAGGAGTGTCCAGTCCATGTACCCAAGAGGCCTGATACCTTACCAGTTGAGCTGAGAGAAGACTTAGGATAGGCTTTCTCATTGCCTTAAAGAACTGTTCTGTTGCTTGCATTCTGACTCCCAACAAAGATAGGTAAGATAGGTAGTAAGAAAAGGAAGGGCCAGTCTCCATCAAGGAGGTGGTGACCAGAGAATATGCCACCATATTCACTAGCACATCCTTGGAGTGGACTTCAAGAAGCATGCCTCGGGTGCTCAGAAAGTTCAAAACATTTACTATCAAGTATGGAAACTCCAAATGTGCACATTAATGCCAGGCCCAACAAAGTTCTGGGCCAAAAGAATAATGTATTTGTGTGCATCTTCAGAAATTTGTAGACAGTATAGAGAACTGTCTATATGTCAAATACAGTCATGAAACTTCAGTTAATAAAAAAGCCTTTGTCACATGATGTCAGTGAAAATGGCAGAATAAGCAGTTTTTAAATTTGCCTCCACAGAAGCAGTGATAAAACTATTTCAGAATCAAATTTCTCAAAAGTGGACATTATTAATGGCTGCCGGCAACCTCCAGAATGTGTTTAGGAAAAAAACACTGGCTGTAAGAACAGCAAGTGTCCCAGCCTTTGACTGGTTGGATCCCTTACTCTCCAGCTCTTGTAGTAGCTTGGAAACAAGCAAACCACATTCCTGATAGAGCCTGGCAACTACTAGACAGCAAAGCTATTGCTCTTTCAAAGCAACATTCCCATTCTTGCCCTGTGTTCAAATTCCTAATCTTGTTGTTTGACACTTAACAATAGAGTATCAGAACCAATGATGCAAAAGTTGAAGTTGATGCATCCACTTTTACACTGATTTCCCTACCTGTTAACCAGTAACAGGAGACTAGCAGGTGAAAATGAGCAGTCATAGTTGATCTCAGCAGTAGCAGCAACAGTTGCACATAGTGGACAATTTCTGTGAAGTGGATTATTTCACAACAGCAAAATATATATCCATCTGAAACACAAAGTAGACTGCATTCTGGAATATAAAACATGCCTTAGACTTAAAACGGCAGGAAATACAGGGTCTGCTCTTGGATACTGATACCATTGAGTTAGAAATCAATACAGGAGAAAACACTAGAAGATTAACATATATAAACCAAGCAGGTCAAAGAAGATACTGTAATGTTTAAAACAATGAATTAAATGAAATGTAAAGAACTTTTTGTGTTGCTACTCAAGCAGTCTTTTAAGTGTAAAAGTTCCTGTCATTGACTGTTCATACTAGGAAAAAAAAAATCTGAGATCAACCATGTGAGCATTCCAATTTAAGAGACTAGAAAAAGCAGAGTAAGTTAAATCCAAAGTAATTAAAAAGCAACAAATAAAAGTAGAGACTCACACCAGCACTCAGGAGGCAGAGGCAGGTGGATTTCTGTGAGTTCCAGGACAGCAAGGGCTACACAGAAATCCTGTCTGGAAAAACAAAAACAAAACTAGAAATTGAAAGTAATTTCCTTAGCAAGATAGGAAATCTAACAACTGGTGCTGTGCAAAGATGGATAGAAGTCTTTATCACCCCTCCTCCCAAAGGCACAGTGAGAAGATTTGACTACGGAGCCCATGGACATGAACAATAAAGGATTGCCAAGAGCAACTTCCTACAGATTTTGTAATCTAGATTAAATAGACCAGTTCATTGAAAGACAATTAATGAAAAGCCACAAAAGAAAAATGAGTATGTATTACATTAAATGAATTTGTAAAACTGACAAAAAGATAAACTGGAATAATATTTCATGTTAATACACCATCAATGTGAGCATATCAGATTCCCCCATGTGTAGAGTCAATACAGCCCAAATGAAAATCCCAGCCAGTTTATTTTGTAAGCAAATTGATTCTAAAGCATGTATAGACGGAAAAGACCAGAACCGCTCATAAAACATTGGAGAATAAACAGCTGACAGGAGTTGACTTCATAGCATAATGTAAAGCTATAGTAGACAACAGACTACTGACTAGAGAGTATGACATGGCAGAGGGGAACTGGAACAGAATAGAGAGTTCAGGTATAAGAGTCACATCATCAAGACAAAAACATTTAGAAAAACTACTGGGATTCATGGATATCTAATGAAAGTCAGTCTAGGCACAGAATATACACACTTAGAACCTAGTTAAATTGATTGCAGATCTAAATGTAAAACTTAGGTGATGCCATAGGTGACAGTGTCAATGCCTTTGGATTTGGGCACTGACTTTAGGTACACTACCAAAGGCACAATCTATGGAAAGAAACTAGATCTCAATAAAATTCATAAATTCTGCTTTGCAAAAGTTGACTGTAACAGTATGAAAGACAAGCCATTGACTCAGATAAAATACTAACAAGAGACATAGCAGATACAGTAATGTTACTTAAAATATACAAATGACTTCAAAATCAATTGTAACCCTTTGTGGAAAACAGACCACAGACTTTGCCAAACATCTCACCCAACCAGATAAACCATATTCTCTCCTTATTTGTGGTTTCACTGTAAACCAGAAAATTTGAGTGTCAAAAATCCAGAAGTAAGCAATCCTCAAGTTATTCTTCCATGTGGTGAAACAACTTCCAATTCTGCTCTGTCCAAGGAGGGACACAGATCATCCCCTTGCTCTACATACACATGCTGGACACACCAACACCTGCTGATCACTTAGCCATCCTGGCTATCACATTGCTACAGTCTCAGTGCTGGTGTTCAGCTCAGCCTAACTGTGCCTAATGGCCCCCAAGCTTAAGCAGTGCTCTGAAAAGCAGGCACACTGTTGAGAAGCCATATGGTGTTTGCTGCAGCAAAAAGTGAAACTTGCTCAGTGGTGAAGAGTGCTTGTTCTTCCAGAGTTTGGCTCCCCACCCATATTAGGTGGCTAAGAACTGCTTATAATTCCATCTCCAAGTGATCTATTCCCTTTTCTAGCCTCTCTGAGCACCTGCACTTCATTGTGCAATGAAATGGCTCAGCCAGTAAAGGAGCTTTCCATCCAGTTTGACCACGTGATTTTTGATCCTTGAGAGTCTAATGAAGAAGAAAGAAAAGAAAGGAAGAAAATAATCAACTCCCACAAACTGCCCCCTGACCTCCATATGCACATTATGTATATACACAGTAATTTTTTAAAAAATTGGAGGTGATGATGCACAACTGCAGGCAAATCTCTGTGAGCTTGAGGGTAGCCTGGTTTACAGACGAGTTGTAGGGCAGCCAGGGCTACACACAGAAACCCTGTCTCAAAAAAGAAAGGAAAAGAATGGAAATGTCTGAGGGCACTGGCTGGCTTAGCCACCTTCCCAGAAACAGGAACCTTGAGCCCAGGGAAGTAAAGAGATGTATGAACCCAAAGCCACACAGCAATTTTGTAAGATACCAAGCCTTCTCTCACCTCCCCAAACAGTTCTCTTAAAATCTGGTGTGTCATTCTTCTTAATTTTTCCTAATGTTACTTTTTAGGGATGAATCTGTATTTTTGTTTGTTTGTTTGAGACAGGGAACTCATTCTGTAGACCAGGCTGACCTTGAACTCACAGAGATCCACCTGCCTCTGTCTCCTGAGTGTTGGAATTAAAGGCGTGCACCACCACTGCCTAACTACATATGTCCATTTTACATGTTCAACATAAATCATTCATTCCTTGGAAAGATCTGAGATAGAGCATTCAGGGCGTGTAGAATGTAAGGCTCATACTGTATACTTTCTGCAAAAACACAAATGTTCTTTTACATATTAAGTTCAGTTAGTATGCTAAACTATTGGTTCACGTACAAGTACATCTTTGTGCTTATAGTTTATCAAAACAGTCATTTGCTTCATATATGCATCAAACTCTTTTATATAAATTTTATTTAAATTAGAAACAATCTTATTTTATGTATCAATCCCAGTTCCCTCTCCCTCCCAACCTCCCATACGACCCACCAACCAACCACCCCCATCCCATCCACTCCCCAGGGAGGGTGAGACCTTCCATGAGGGATCATCAAAAAATCTGTCAGGTCATTTGGGCCAGGGCCTTGGCCCTCCCCCGTGTATCTAGGCTAAGAGAGTATCCTACCATGGGGAATGGGCTCCCAAAGTCCGTTCGTGCACTAGGGATACATCCTTGTTCGGCTGCCAGAGGTCCCATAGACTGCCCAGTTCTCCATAGACACCCATGTACAGGGGGCCTGGTTTGGTCCTATGTTGGTTCCCCAGCTGTCAAAACTTGGGTTCCCACTTGCTCAGGTCAGCTGTTTCTGTGGGTTTCCCCAGCATGGTCTTGACCCCTTTGTTTGTCACTCCTCCCTCTCTGCAACTGGATTCCAGGAGTTCAGCTCAGTGCTTAGCTGTGGATTTCTGCTTCTGCTTCCATCAGCTACTGGATGAAGGCTCTAGGATGGCATTTAAGGTAGTCATCATTCTCATTATAGGGGAAGGGCATTTAAGGTAGCCTCTCCACTATTGCTTAGAATTCTAGTTGGGGTCATCCTTGTGGATCTCTGGACAATTCCCTAGTACCAGATTTCTCTTTAAACCTATAATGACTCTCTCTATTGATGTGTCTCTTTTCTTTCTCTCCTCTATTCATCTCCAGACTCAATCTTCCTGATCCGTCATGTTCACCTTACCCCTCCTCTTCGCCCTTCTCTTCCTCCTACCTCCCTCCCTCCTCTCCCCATGCTCCCAATTTGTTCAGGAGCTCTTGTCCCTTTACCCTTTACCATGGTATCATGTATATCTCTCTTGCAGTCCTCCTTGTTTCCTAGCTTTTCTGGAGGTGTGGATTGTAATCTGGTAATTTTTTGCTCTATGTCTAATATCATACGTCAAACTCTTGATATAGTTCAGCCCCATTTGCAACAGTTCCCATAAAAGTACATCATGGCCCAGAGGATACATCCCTCTTTGTTCTTTTAATGTTTTCAGAAAACTCTGAATTGCAGCTATTCTTTGATGATACATTAATTTTTACTGAAAATATCTTTGTTGTTTCTGAATGTGGGGCATTGTCTTGGTTGTGATGGCCTTGTGAGAGGGCTCAGAGGGTAAAGGTGCTTTCCTCCAGGTCTGACAACCTGAATTCAATCCTCAGCGCCTACATGACAGGAGAATGAGCTCCTGCAGGTTGTCCTCTAGCTTTCACAGTGAAACTGGTTACATGTGCCCCACACAAATCAATATAGGATTGTTGTTTTTAACTGACACAGGATAAATGTGACTGTTAGCAATATAAGAGGAAAACATCAGATTCATGGAAAGAAGCTGACACTAGATTACCTACCCTTCAGAATGAGCTCTCTTATGATAGAGAGCTTGGCAGCCATAGGAGCCTTGTAGAGGCCTATAGTGGAAAAGCATTTGAAGAGTTGTATCATACCTTAATACCATGTATAGCACAATGGCACCTCAAAGGGAGAAGAGAAGAGCCTTCCTTCTAGATCCCATGGACAAGGAGGTATGTGACTTATAGATATGCAGCAGGGTAGGTATCGTCATTCCATTTAATCCTGCTTAGGCTGGCATAGGAGCATATCTGAGGAGCATAAGCAGGCACTCAATACGACCATAAACTAAACTTGCAGCTGTAAGTTGGGAAGAGTAGAGCAAGGGCAGCTAGAGGGCTGTGATCTTAACAGTGGAGCATGCCTGCAATCCCAATATCGGAGAGGCTGGAAGCAGAAGAATCAGGAATTCTAAGCCAGCCTGGCATAGTACTACATCTAATCAATATTAAAGTTAGGATGAGTAACTCCAAAAAACTCTAAACACACATTCTCTCTCTCTCTCTCTCTCTCTCTCTCTCTCTCCCTATCCTTCCCCCTCCCCATTCCTCTCCCCCTCCCTTTTCCCCTCCCTCCCTTAAATTGTACTTTTTTGTGGAATATTATTTTAACTGGGCAAAGATAGGTAACATTTGTTTCTGCTGCCTTTGTTAATGATGTAAGACTGTTACTTTTTTGTGCTGCATTTGTTTAATTATGAAAAGATGTGTTGCATTTGTTTCACCTTGCCTGCCTAAGGCACCTGATTGGTCTAATAAAAACAACTGAATGGCCAATTGCTAGGCAGGGCTGGCAGGCATCAAGAATAAATAGGAGGAGAAATCTAGGCTTTAGAAGAATGAGAGAAGAAGGATGAAAGAGAAAGAAGGAGTCACCCAGGGCCAGTCAGCAGCTGCCAGATACCAGAAGCAGTGAAAGTAAGATATACAGAAGGAAAGGAAAGTAAGAAGCCCCAAGGCAAAAGGAAGATAACTCCAAACAGGTTAATTCAAGTTAAAAGATCAATCCAGAAATGAGCCTAAGCTAGACTGAGCATTCAAAACTAATAAGTCTCCTTGCTATGATTTGGGAGCTGGTTGGTGACCAAAAAGAAAAGGCCTGGTACAGTTCTTTATTCTAAATTCTAGCAGTTGTTGCTTTTCCTAAAATGACTATATTTTTGCACTCCACTTTGGTGAGCCCACTAGCTGGTTATGCATGACTTAGAAGAGGACTAGGGCCTCTGAAACTTAGTAGCAACAGGGAGAATCCTTTCAAATGGCATCACTCCCCAGCTTACCACCACCACTGTTGTTTGTGCAGAGACCCACAGTCTTCCACAGCTAGCAGGGACACAGTAACCACTAATGTCTCCTCATTGGCCTTTCATAGTTTTAATTTCTTTAAGATTGTCAAGCAGCCCAAACCATATGGTTCACTGATGCTGGTCTGATTGATTGCTGCATAACAAGCCATCCCAGAACCGGGCAGCTCCAAACCACAGTCACTTCTTTTCTGTAACCAGTCTCCAGCTTGGGTTAGGCAAAATGGAGATGGTGTGCCTCTTGCCTTTAGATATTATAGTGCCTCTGGAGCTTTGGAGTCCGTTTCTCAGAGGGCAGCAGAGTATTTTCTGGGGCTATAAGCTGGCCAGGGCTGAGGTTGGGGGGCACATTCACCCTGTGAGCCTGCACATATGGTCTGCAGTTTTGAGTAGCTGTTTGTGGTCACGGAAGCAGTGCAGCCTCCACAGTCCTCACAGATATCATGCTATGCATCCCAGTTTTGAGTTTAAACAAACTTTTTGTTGGTTTATGTTTGTATGTTTTTGAGACAAGATCGCACTATATGGCCCAGGTAGGCCTCAGTCTTTCAATTCTCCTGCCTCAGCCTTTTTTGTGCTGGAGTTGCAGGTGTGTACCACCATGGCTGGTTTAAACCTAGCCCTATTGAACAGTACTGTAACTTTAGAATCCATTTGGTATTTATTCAAAAGCTGTGAAGCTTGCAGATTTGTTACAGTAGTCATCATTAACTAACATAGTCTCATGCTGTTTCACCCATGAAGTAGTCGCTCACGCAGGTTTTCCTGGGTGTCAGCAGTGGGCATTTGCCCCTGTAGCATGGGTGGTAGACACTGGAACTGGGCCAGTCTCTTCAAGAAGTTTTTTTTTTTTTTCTTTTTGCTTCTGTAGGTTTCCAGTGTTAAGCTCAGTGTGAATACATCTCATTGTGCTCTTCCTTCCTTTGTGAGAAAAGCCAGTTAAGCACAGCTGCACCTCCAGAAGAGCCCACACAGACTAAGCAAGCCACTTCCCCCAAGTCTGCCTCCACCAAAAGTACACTTGGCTTCCTGCCTGCGTGCTGTGGTCAGGATTGCCAATTGCATCCTAAACTTAAGGATCATAGTTAACAAAAGCATATCACAACCATTAGTCATCCGTACATTTTTATCCAGAAATGGTTAGTCTTACTCATTTTCCCATTCTTCCCTTTGTTCTGCCATCTGGCTGCTGCTTTTAATTGTGAGAGTCTTTTTGTTCTGCCACCATTATTTGCTGTTGCCCTTCTGTCTATAAGAGCAATTCATTCTGAATTGTCATTAGAGAGTGACTTTCAGGAGGTTCTGGGTTCCAGTCAGCATAACACAATGCAGATTTGACAGGTGCCTAGGATTGTCACTTACTGAGGGGACTGGTTCAGGACAGGTCTGTATTCAGGATGATCCTTTCTATACCTGCTTCTCATGCTGGTTTGGGTCATCTTGGCATGAAGTAATGATATGCATCTTTAAGAGACTTCCTGCCTCTAGGTTTGGGGGCAGGGAAGCAGCATAGACTAGGCAGCCACATCTGGAGCCATGTCCGGCCTGCTAGCTCCTCCCTCCTGGCAATGTCTGCTCTGAGAGGGCAGGAGGAGACTGTCATCTGGTGGGAGAGGTCCTGCACCATTCCTGGGGAACTTCTAGGGGCACAGGAATCCCAGGACTTCCTGAGGGACTTGAATTGTTCATCCCTGCTCATTTCCTCAAGACTTGACTCATTCCAAGCCTTTGCAAGCAGTGAGTCAACCAGGGCTGGGGCCACCGGGTGCGTTTCCGTTTTGGCATAATGGCTCACTCCAGGGAAGAGACAGCACCCCGTTTAATCACACTGCCTAGCCCTGTGCAGTTACAGTGGACATCGAGGTGATATTTGCAAGACCTGTCCACTAGAATCCAGGATACATACTCGGGTACTCTGCCAAGGGTGAGAAGAGGGACTTACCTGCCAGAAAATGGGAAGAGTTGAGTTTTCATATCATACAGTTTGGTGATTTTGTTATTGGTTTTTGTTTTGTTTTGTTTTTTTGTTTTTTTTTTTTTGGCGGGGACAGGGACTCACTATCCCTGGCTGTCATGGAACTTCCTATGTAGACTAAGCTGGGCTAGAACTCACAGAAATCTGCTTGCCTCTACATCTACCTTGCAGGTGACCCCATGGCACATGTGCCCACACACATGGGCACACTCGCATGTACATACACACACACACACACACACACACACACACACACACTCTCTCTCTCTCTCTCTCCCCCTCCCTCTCTCTCTCTCTCTTACACACACACACACACACACACACACACACACACACTTTTAAAGGAATTAAGTAGCAACAGTTAAGGGGCAAATGTCAGAAGATTATCCATTCTGCACTCAAAAAATTATAATAGAAACAATTACTGTGTATAGAAGTGAAATATTAAAAAAAAGAAGTGAAATATTTTTAAATGGCTTTGAAACACTGGATGCAAATTACGTATCAGTGGCCTATAAATGTCTTCGCCATACTACCCATAGTTTCTCAGTTTCTGGTGTGCAGCTGTTACTGTGGGCCCTTGCCCTATGCTTCTGTGGGCCCTTGGAAAACACCTGCTGTGACAAAAGTGTGTCTGCAGCAGGCTGACCAGGCAGCTCCCACAGCTTAGGCTATCTAGGGTACCCAACCTCTCTGCATGAGGGAGACCTATTGGGTGCAAATTCAATTAGAGCAGTCCCACTGTATCTCACATAGTTGAGCAAAGCTAAACCAATGGATTAAGGTCTCTGGACCCCCTGGATGAGACACCTTGGACGGAATAATTCTATTACTCATGTTTCCTAGCCTGGCCTTGCTCAACACTTCAACCCCTTCCCCCCTTCCCCAGCACCGCATTCCTCCGATTATTCCAAGGCCTGCCTACACACATCCAGCTACTGACAGCAAGGCACATGTGAGAAAACCTCTCTTCTGTTTTGAAGAGCTGTTTCTATGGCTGCATTTCAAATGGTGCTGGTGGCTCTGGACAGAGTCCCTGTTGACTAGTATAGGACCGGTCACCACAGCAGCCCTTTACCCAGATTTTGCTTTGAGAGTTGTCTGTTCCTTACCACAGAAAGTGGTAAGGTTTTGGAGGTTTGAGGTTTGGAGAATGTTGACATTCCCACCCAGGATGTGTCACTATATCAACAATGGAAAACAAAACAAAAAAACAGTGCTCTGTGGAACTGTAAAATAGTAACTGGTGTTTATTTTTTTATTTTAGCATTTAAAACCAATTGTGTAGTGGGAAGAAGGTGTGGCTTGAAAAAGAATGAGAATAGAAAATACCAGAAAATGTCTCAATCATTATGTAGAAAGGAAGGAGGAACTGCCTCTCCCATCTTCCCTACCATTCCCAGGGTGAGATACGGAAGTGGTTTTCTACCCTCTGGGTAGAGTTGGTTGGTCCCAGCACTTAGTATCTGTGGCCTGTGGAAAAGCATGCTAGCAGAGCCCATCCCACTGACCACACACATTTCCTAGTCCCTCTCATACAACCGCCCATAGAGAGCTGCTGTCACCAAGCCAGAGGACAGTCCACTCTTCCTCAAGAAATAGTGGTCATTCTCCCACCCTAGCTGGTTAGGGGTATCCAGAGTCATCCCTGAGGTAAGAAATAAAGGAAAGATAAAGGAAGTGCTGAAGTTGCCCCACAGGTGAAAGTCAAATAGGCCCTGTGCCTCTGTGATCTCCTGGCCACAAGTGTCAAAGCCAAGACCCCCACACTTGACCAGGGCACAGACTTGAATGTAGTATGTGCCATGCACTGTGTGAAGTCCGTCAAAGACACCCAGGGCATACAGCTCTTTGGACAGAGTGGGCCTTTCATAGAGTAAGTGACAACAGAGGCTGTTAGAGCAGACCTGGAGATAGCCTTCCTTTCCCCAGACAGGGACCAAGGTGAAATTGTCATACATCATCTCTGAGTGGAAAGTAGGTGGTGCATTCATGTTCCACTTGGCAGCCTCATCGCAGTGCACTTCCTGGGCATCCTTCTCACAGTATGGGTCACCGGACACAATTTTTAAGAACTTACTATGGGATGGGTCCATTTCACTAGTTGCATTCTCTTTCCCAACAAGGCCCTGTGGGTTTGTGGCTACCTGAGCAATTATAAGGTGGCCGTCAGGATTGTCCATGTCATGGTACCAAAAGGACTGAAGAGGAGTGTGTATGCCACTGCCAGTCATCCCCAGAGTCGGGTGGTGGATGTTAGCTGCCAGAACACTGACACCAAAGGCAGTGGCCAATGCTTTCTGAATTTCAATGGCTGCCAAGAGTGGCAGCTGGTTCATCCAGGCCGTGGGGTACACAATGTGCTTCACCTCAGAGTCTCTGAGAAGACGGATGGTGGGGTCAAAGAACAGGATATCAAAGCAAGTGAACATGCCAAACTTGCCAGCAAAGGGGGTATCAAAGGTGATGAGGTCCACGTTAGCCGGGGTGTCAAAGGCTGCCTCAAAGTACAGGTTGTGCTTACGGTAGCGGTCAACAAGGGTTCCATTGTTGCTGAACACCACATTTGTATTAAACTGGTATCTCCCATCATGTGGGCACTCAGGGTCACTGCGAAGGCAAGGCTGCTTTGTTCCGAGATTGGCCACCAAGAACATCTGTCCCTTCATGGCCATACAACTCAGGCGCTGGAGGACCTGAGGTGGGTAATAAATAAATTTAAATCTGCCTTTTGTATCATATTTTCAGTAGAAAAGTTCCTGTATTGTGTCGATTATATATAAACAGCTATCATAAGTCAGTAAGAACAAACTTGTGAGCGCATACAGAGGATATGAACAGGTAAGTCACAGGACAAATATAAGAAGCACTTGCAACGATGCTTAAACTGAACAGTGACATCAAAATGTAAATTAAGTGAGAGAGTTTTCACCTTTGTTAGAATGGTGAAAGCTCAATGGAGTATTCCATCTCTCTCTCTCTCTCTCTCTGTATTTTGTTTTGTTTTGGTTTTGGTTTTGGTTTTTGGATACAGGGTTCCTCTGTGTAGCCCTGGCTGTCTTGGAACTCACTTTGTAGACCAGGCTGGCCTGGAACTCACAAAGATTTGCCTGCCTCTGCCTCCCGAGTGCTGAGATTAAAGGGATGCGCCACCAACACCCAGTGAGTATTCACCCTATGTTGACCCAAGGGCAGAAAAATAGTCTCATAAACTAGTACTGGAGATACATAAAGTGAGATAAACATCTTTTACTCTAAATTTAGTATTTGAAAAATGCATTAAACGTGTGTAGCCTTTGAGAAAATCAATTTCCAAGGGTTTTACAGGAAAATTTGAACATGCTTACAAAAATATATGTACAGGATATTCATTGAAACAGTACTTAAAATAGCAAGAGTTAAAAAAAAGAGCTTATCTCCAACTAGACAGGATGTCGGTGAAGGGGGTAGAAGAGGAAGCATGGCACACCATTGTTAGAAGCCTCCAGAAAAGGGAGTGATGAGGGTCAGGCATTGGTGGGGGTGAAACTTGAGAGGGTTTTGTTTAAACTTGTTTAATATATTTCAATTCATGTGTTTCTTATGCAATTCACCAATGAAAAGACACAGACCTGAATAATGTTCCCTGTCAGCCCAGGGCCTGGGGAGTTTGGGTTTGGCGGTTTGGATCCCAGACCTCCTTCAGACCTCAGGCAGCATGCTGTGGCTTTTGGCCATGGGCCTGGTTCTGCTCAGCCTGGTGGACTCCTCACCTACCTCTGTGTCGTTGAACCGAAAGGGCTCCAGACATGGGTTCCACTTGACCAGGCTGGGAGATGGCATGAAGTCCAAGAATGGGTAAATGGATGTTCTTGTGAAGTTAAACCCATGGATGCCATCTTCTGGGAACACTATAATCTGTACACCCTGTAAGGGGAATGATGGGAGAGTGCCATGAGGTAAGGAAGCACCATGTCCTTTGCTGCCAAATATCAGCAAGCTGACTGACTGGGGCTGTGAAGGCAATGGCTTGACTCTCAACTCGGATGGTAAATGGAAAGGCTTGCTCTCAGGCCATCAGCTGACTGCCCAAGTGCTGGACAGTGGTCCCACATGTGCCAGTGTCCTCTAAGAGTAACCATGATCATGTGGGGATGGAGGGGGCATGAGCAGCTCTGCTGAAGGCCCACTGAGCTCACCAAATGAACAGTTAGACTGCCGCCTTGCTGGTACAGTGGGAGCTGGGCCAGTTGTGAAACGCCTAAAATATTGGGCCTGTTCACAGATGGGACATCTCCAGTCCAGCAGTTCTCACCCATCATCTCATGTCTAAGTCAACTGGGGAGCTTTTGGACAAACACTGATGTGGAGGTCCATCCATAAAACATCTGACTGGAATGTGGGTGAGTCCTGGCTGCAGTATTGTTTAAAAAGATTCCTGAGTAATCATAGTGGGTCTCTGAGTGCCATGGATGAGCAGCAAATGTGCTGTACACAAAGCAGCTTTAAATCCCCCATAGGGGATTTAAAGAGTCCCTTTAGGGGCTCATGCTGTTCTGTGGGCCTCTCCCCACAATATGGCATCTACAGCACCCTAGGGAGATAGAAACAAACAGAGCTGGCCACAGCTCTCTTCCCACCTCATTCTCTCAGGGCTTTCCAGTTCTGTGGATTAAAATGTCAAGCCTAGAACATTGGCCCAATGTAGAGGGTGGAGGCGGCAGGCAGTGACAGTGTGCCATCTACAATAGCAGGCATGAGAGCACTTACTTCCTCAGGGAACTGCAACTTTATTTAGGTTTGTTTTCTCCCTTCTGGTTATAAAAGCTCCAAATTTAACCCATGAAGAATTTGGAAGACCAAAAAAAAATTTATATCCCCTAACAAAGATGCTTGTTAACATTCTGCTCGTCCTTTTCCCTCTACGTATCTGGGTATAGATGAGATGGTGCATTGGGTAGCATGTATGTGTGTCTTTCCCATAGAGAACATTCAGAAATGCCTTCTGTAATGGCCACTTCATATTAACATGACACCATTTCTCCTCCATTGATCACCTGAGTCCAACCTCTGTAATAAAAACAAACATGTGACAGTTATCTAAATGTGGTTGGTCACTATCCTGAGAGGTGTTTGTGTCTTTCTTTAGTTGACTCCCTGATGAATAAAGTGGATTTCACACATGAAATCACTGGGTTCAAAAGCAGGGAAAGTTTCATTTTTTTTTTCTTTTTTTTTTTTTTTTTGAGACAGGTTTCTCTGTGTAACCCTGAATGTCCTGGAACTCCCATCTGTAGACCAGGCTGTCCCCAAACTCACAGAGATCCTCCTGCCTCTGCCTACCAAGTGCTGGGATTAAGGGCGTGCACCACCAGCCCACAGACTTTACATTCTTAACATACATTGGAGAACCAGTGTGGCTCCCCATCAGCACAGAGGGATAACGACCTTCCCATTGCACACTCATCCGTGACTGTGCAAACAAACTGATCACAAAGTCAGAAACCAGCAATGAAGATGGCCTGCCCTTCCAGATTAACAGGCTCGATACAGGTTAGGTGATTTGATTATGTACAGAATGTGCCACTGTTGGCTTTTGTTATTTAGAAGATTACCCAGGGAGGTGGAGGCCAGAGGCTCTATAGCTCAAGCCTGGCCTAGCTAACAGTTCAGCCTGTTTCATCAAAATCAAAACGGAATAAGTTCTCACACTAAAGCCTGCATCTGTGACTTGTGGGACATTAGCCAGATTTTTTCCCTCCATTTTTTAATTTAAATTAGAAACAAGATTGTTTTACATGTCAATCCCAATTCCCTCTCCCTTCCCTCCTCCTTTGCCCCCCCCCCAACTACCACCCTACCTATCCCATCCGCTTTCTGCTCCCCAAGGGGATGAGGCCTTCTTTCATGGGGGATCTTCAGAGTCTGTCATATCCTTTGGGATAGGGCCTGGGCCCTTCCCTGTGTCTAGGCTGAGGGAGTATCCCTCTAAGTGGGATGGGCTCCCAAAGTCCATTCCTAGGCTAGGGATAAGTACTGACCTACTACAAGAGGCCCTGTAGATTTCTGAGGCCTCACTGACACCCACGTCCTTGGGGTCTGGATCAGTCCTATGCTGGTTTCCCAGCTATCAGTCTGGGGACCATGAGCTCCTCTCCTTATTCAGATCAGCTGTTTCTGTGGGTTTTACCAGCCTGGTCTTGACCCCTTTACTCATTACTCTTCCCTCTCTGCAACTGGATTCCAGTTCAGTTCAGTGTTTAGCTGTGGGTGTCTGCTTCTACTTCCATCATCTGTTCAACTATGTTCATAGTAGCAATATTTGTAATAGCCAGAACCTAGAAGCAACCTAGATGCCCCTCAACTGAAGAATGGATAGAGAAAATGTGGTACATTTACACAGTGGAGTACAACTCAACAGGGAAGAAAAAAAAACAAAACAATGGAATCTTGAAATTTGAAGGCAAATGGATGGAACCAGAAGAAACCATTCTGAGTGAGGTAACCCAGTCACAAAAAGACAAACATAGTATATACACTCTCATATATGGATTTTAGACATAGAGCAAAGGATTACCAGCCCACAACCCACACCACCAGAGAAGCTAGGAAACAAGGAGGACCCTAAGAGAGACATACATGGTCCCCTGGAGAAGGGGAAAGGGACAAGATCTCCTGAGCAAATTGGAAGCATGGGGGGGAGGGGAGAGGGAGCTAGGAGAATGTGAAGGGGAGAAGAGGAGGGGAGAGGAGAATATGAGGGAGCAGGAAGGTTGAGTCAGGGTAAGAATAGAGGAGAGCAAGATAAGAGATACCATAATAGAGGGAGCCATTATAGGTTTAAAGAGAAATCAGGCACTAGGGAAATGTCCAGAGATCTACAAGGATGGTACCACCTAACAATCTAAGCAACAGAGGAGAGGCTACCTTAAATGCCCTCCCCTGATAAAAAGATTGATGACTTATATGCCATCCTAGAGCCTTCATTAGCCAGTATTTTAGCTAACAACAAATTCTGCTGGCCATTGCTAAGCTGACTGGCAATATTCCATTTCTCAAATTCCCACCAGTATCTAATGAGTTAAGTAAAAACTTTTCATTTCTGTCTTTGCATGAGTCACCTTTGTTTTGTTTTGTTTGTTTGTTTGTTTCTTGGCTTTTCAAGATGGTTTCTCTGTGTAGCCCTGCCCTGACTGACCTGGAACTGGCTCTGTAGACCTGACTAGCCTCAGAACTTACAGAGATCTGCCTGCCTCTGCCTCTGCCTCTGCCTCTGCCTCTGCCTCTCTGCCTCTGCCTCTGCCTCTGCCTCTGGAGTGATGGGATTAATGACCTGCACCATCACCACTGGGCTATGAGTCACACTTTTAATTTTTTGAAAATTATACTAGGAGAGTTTTCCTTCAGAAAAAAAAACCAACAAAAAACAAAAAAAAAATCTGAAATGTGTCTTATTGAGCCTTGTCATTTCAGTTATGTCTACACGTCAACTGCATGGCTTTGGCTGAGTCCTGACAGGCCTAATGAGGTCAATAACTCCTGAGGAAAGAAGATCACCAACCCTTGGGACTGCACAGTCTAAATTATCTTCAAAGTAGACTTATCTTCCCTCGTTGTCAGGGGAGCCTGTGAGGAGCTCCTGTCTCCAGTGAGTCTGATGTAAAACTCAAAAACACAGCAAAGTAGCTGAGGCAACAGACAGCACAAAAGCCATCCTGTAAGCAGCTGGCATGACTCACGGATCCATATATGGGAGCTCCAAGTAGAGGATTCGGTAGTCGCCACGGACAGATGGAGAAGCCAGAAGAGGTGAACCTGCAGGTGCTGTGGTGGCACTGTGCCATTAAATGCCTCCACCACAGGACTTGCCCTTGTCTGGGTCATTGCTGGTAAGAGGCCTGATGGTACAGCTGGGATTTATTTTACACTGACTTCAGCAGAGACATAAATGGGATAAGTATCAAATGCATGAATGCTATGTGGCTGTCAGTAAAAATCCCTAAATAGCCCAACAGGCTGGAGTAGTGAGCAGCTCTGATGGGAAGGCTTGCTCAGGTTGTCAGCTGACTGCCCAAGTGTGGTGGGGCAGCCCTTGGGCAGTGTGTGTAAAGGAACAGGAATCTTGAGTGCCTTGGAAACTGTGATGCTATTGCCAGAAGTCTACTGGGAACAGCATCTGGAACAAGAACGCTGAGAGAAGCCTGCCACCCACCCTGTCACCCAGCACTGGGAATGTTCACAGTTCTTTCTAAGTAGAAGCCTAAAGAGGACTGGAAGCTCAATCTTTTCCTGTGGGACTAGGGCAGCAAGACTGTCCCCAGGCTTGCAGAAGATGGAATTAATTCAGCTGCTTTTTCTAAGCTCAAGACCAGAACTGTGGTTAAAACTGCCCCAGAAATTGCACAATGGAACACGTGGACCTGAAAAATAGTGTGTTCTGAGCTACTGAGGGTAACCCACAAGCCAGGTGCCAGGCTGAAACAAGAGAGGAGTGCCATCTATGAGGAGTGCAGGACCATACACACTAACTAGCCCATGATTTTAAAATGCACCAAAAAGTGGTAGCTGTGTCCTTCCAGGTCATCAGGTGTGGGCATGAGGGTGATGGGATCTACTGGCATAGCCAGCTCTACACCAGGAGCAGAGGCATGGCCAAGGTTTACACCAGCAGCAGAGGCAGAGGTTTGGCCCATTTGCCATTTGGCACATTTGGCCTTCCTCAAGCAGTGGACACTTACAAGTTCCCATAAGCTTTGAATGCCTTTTGGAGCATGGAGTTTACTGTGCTCAATGGTTTCGAGGTTTTGGGTTTTTTGTTTTGTTTTGTTTTCCTAAATATCACAATCCCCCGGGGGCGGGCTGTGCAAATTCTCACTGCCTAAACTGGACCAGTTAGTTACAGCACCAGACTCAAAACCCAGCTCTTGTTTACAATTCACCTTCAAATTCCAGGCAAAGGCACATGAATCAGCGACCTAGGCAGGGCTTCTTCAACTTGGGGAAAACACTCCTTGGGGACGACCTTGCTGGTTCTGACTCTGGAGGTCAGGGGTGGGGCCTGATTTAACGAGCTGCCATGTGCGGTTGGTTGGTCCACTGACTAACTTCGGAGTAGCAAGATGCCAGTCAGCTGACCCGTCAACTCAGATCTGCAAGCTGACCCGATTTCTCAGGGGGACCTTGAGAGCCTGGGGTTTCTCCTGGTTCAGAGCAGCTGGCTCTGCGACAGGACGACAAAGCTGCTCTTGCCTTCTGGGCTGCAGCCATCACTTGCTGTTCATAGACGTCGAGGTTCTGCTTCATGAGCTCCAGGGCCTTCTGGCGGCTACTGAGCTCCAGAGGGTTTGGGCTCAGGACCGACCGGTGCTCGTACACGGCAGCCACGTAGTACTCTGCATCACGGTGCTCTGGGGAGCCCGAGCCAACGCCCAGCGCAAGCGCAGAACAGCCGAGGAGGAGGAAGAGAGCAGGCGCAGTGCAGGCTCCAGACATAATGCAGACCATAAATCTGGAATGAACCGGCAAGGGGAGAACAGCTGAATAAGGAAGGCTGCCAAAGACTGAACTTTCGCAGCTGTGATTTATTAATCCTGGCAATTACACTCGCCGCAGCGATGCTGCGGCTCAAAGAGTTGTTTCATGTTCCTAATGAAAGCCCGTGTGTTTCTCTCCAAACACGTAGGGCTGCATTTCAAACGGCTCGCTGTGTTAATAGACTGGTTTCAGAACATTTCCAAAACAGACTTAGTGTCTGCCTGTTTTCTTACCCGGTGTGCAGGAAGCCTGCAGGGAGCCACTGCCTTGCTAGCCAGGCACCTACACTGTCCACTGCAGGAACTGTGTGGAATTTTTGACACAATTTCAGTGATATATTTGACGCTACGTGGGAGGTTTTTTTTTGTTTTTGTTTTTGTTTTTCTCAGCTCTACAGGTCAGCCCTCTAGGACAGCAGTAATGGTCCTGAGGCTCCTGGAAGCAGAGCAGCTTCCTAGCTGACATTCTTCAGTCTATTTGGGGGCCATCTGGAATCCTAGCATCTGCTGTATCACCCGAAGGGCAGCCAGGAAGAATTCTCCCAGTCAGAGCCCGGCAAGACTTTCCCCTTGAAGCTGAGTGAGCCTTGCCAGCCACTGCTTCCTCCACCCTCGTCTATGCCATTCCAAATCACTTGCTTAAAAACATACCTATTGGGAAATAAAATCTTTCTTGCAGTGCAGTGATAACATGGAATTTTCTAGGAAATAAATTGGAATTTTGTATCGAGTAGACTCTATTTACCATAAGAAAAGAGACACAAGAAGTGAATGACATTTCTGTATCTCTCCCTGACATAGAAACGGTTACTCCCCATAACTGCGTGTGTTTTTCAGTGAATGGCCCAATTCTGCCTTGAGAAGACGCTATGGCCTCCTGGCTAAGCCCCTCCCCTAGCACAAAAATTTATCAGGCAGTGTAACACAGCCAAGTGGCTGCCCTGTGGAGACAGACAGCGGCTGACAACTGCCCAAGAAGAATTCTGGTTCGATACCAAGGTAACAGTGACAAATCAAGGAACCCCACTGCTGTTCTTTAAGAAGAAAACAGCACCCCATCCAAAAAGACATCTGTCCAAACCTCAACTGGGGACATTTATGTTTATATTCTCAAACAAACTCCCTGGGCTACTAGTTTTCTTTTTATTGTTTGGCTGAAAGTTCCAGAAACAAGCCGTAATTATTTCAGCCACAAAATAGACGGAGGAGGGATCCCTTCAACATCAAATGCTCCTCAGGGAGAAGCCGCCTCCCTCCCACCCGCATCCCATCTCAAACCACCATTTGTTTCCTCGGGGAATAAATGTACCATACAAAGCCCAGGGTTTGCTGCTGCTCATCTGGACACTGTAAGCAATGTTCTATGGCAAGAACAAGGGGCCTTTGAGTGAGCAGTCATGAGTTTTGGAGTGGAAACAAAAGTATAATTGATAAGCTTTCTTATTGGAACTTTGTCTCCATAGACGCCAAGGAATAATTTTACATGCCTCAAAAAATCTACTTTGCATTTCATTTTGAAAGGATGATAATGGGGCAGCTTGGATGAGGTCACAGTCATAGTGACAATACTTTTTTAAAGTCCAAGCGATGGCCCTCGTGAAGAGGTGTGGAAACAGGCTGAGGCAGAGACACATGAGGAAGGCCTTGGTTGTGGCAAGTCAGGAACTCCCAGGCTAGGAAGGGCCTTCATAGTTTCTGTATAGCAGATGTGGGCACCCAGGACTCTCTGTACATTAGGGGAACTCACATATGGCAGCCTAGGGCTCTGTCACTGAACCTTAACCCCAGCCCCGAGATTCAGAACTTCTAACTCTAATCCAGAATGTCTAACTGTAATCCAGCAAAACAAGGAAACCACAGAACCAGTAGGATACCACATTCCTTTCTATTTTCAGGAAAAAAACTGTATTCTTTGCAGAAGTCCAGTAGGAAAGCCTGAAGTGGCAATCATTCCTGCGTGTGAACAAAGGTAGAGCAATAATTAGAAGCTATGCACATTTAACCAGGTATTCATGCTTCAAAGATTCAGGCTTAATGAGGTAGGAGAGAATGAGTAATTACAATAAAAATAGCTGCAAGGGTTTGCCCTTGCCAAGGCGGTGAAGCAGGAGACATTGTCACTAATGTCGTGAAGCTGGCTTTCTCTCTGCACTTGGCATCACATGCAGTCTCAGAAGAACCTAAGAAGGCTGAGCAAGGACATGGAGGGCTCGAGGCAGCAGAAGGGATGCTCAGTTTGAAGTGACAGGACTGGGGACTTGGGATGTCACTCAGCTGCACAAACCAGACATGGTGGTGTATGCCTGTAATCCCAACACCGGAGAGGTGGAAGCAGAAGAATCGTTAGTGTAAGGTCGTGGACCAGGGGAGAGAGCCTGGTGAGTAGAGTGGATCTAAATGCAGATCCCCAGCAGCCACGCACAGCTGGGCATGGTGGCGTACCTGTGGCCCCAGCACTTCGAGGAGTGGGAGATAGCTTGATCCTGGGACTCACCAGTTGGCCAGTCTAGCCACTGAACCTCAGTTCAATGAGAAGCTCCCTCTCAAAAAATAGAAAAAGTAGAGAATGCTAGAGGAGGTCTGCTGGCGTTCACCTCTGGCCACCGATGCACACATATGGGCACATGCATCACATATACCACACCACAAATCAAAAGGACATTCCAGGTCATCCTTACTTACACAGGGAATTCAAGGCCAGCTTGTGCTAAGGGAGGAGAGAGAGGACTGGAGTGGCCAGCACTCCCAGATACGTGTAGATGAGGCAGTTGCTAGGTGCTGGCTCGTGACCACATGCACAGGTATACTGGGACCCAGGGCTCCCTGGAACAAGGGACTCTGAAGCCGATGAGTTCTTGGAAACCCAACCAGTAATCCATCTTTGGAGATGGTCAGGAATGTGACCCTAAATAAAACAACTACTAGAAGAAAGTGTTTTGACCCAACATAATGGTAACATAGTCCTTTTGCTGAAGGACACAGAGGACTGAACTGTAACAGGGCCTGGACCAATACACAGTCGTAGGGACAATGTAACTCTGTGGGTATGCCCCTCTCTGAGACAGGGCCTGAGCTCTGAGGTACCCCTCTTCTAAGAAGATACTCAGATCAGACACCCATGTATTAGCACATGTCTGGAATGCAGCAATGAGCAAACAGGGCCTCCTGGAGCTCATCACCGAATGCACAGGAGGCTGGACATAATGAGACCAATCTGTACGTGTCAAATGGCAATGTGCACGAAGGAGAAGCAGGCAGTGAGCACGGGCACTGTGTGTGACCTTGTGGAGAAGCAAACAGGGAGATGGTGATTCTGAGCAAAGACCTGACCTCAGGCAGCTGTGAGAAGGCAGAGCTTCCAAGCAGAGGGCCTGAGGCAGCAGCATGCCCTCCATTCAAGAGATGGCAAGAGGAGCTGTATGGCTGGAGCCCAGGAAGCAGGTGGGATGGGGTGGCCAGCGGAATTACAGGAAGAAGAGCAGTGTCTATTCACTGGGCTGAAGGCCTCCAGGCATATCACTTGCCCTCCACCCACATCCCACTAGAGCTGTTAAGCAGAATTGTGACCTGGTTATCATTTTCATTTGGAAATTAAGCATGACATAAGGAGATGTCATTGTGTGTCAAGTTGACAAAGGGTGGACTTGTTATGACTAATCTTGGTTGTCAACTTGACTACATCTGGAATCAACTAAAACCCAAACTGCTAGACACTCCTTCCAGGGATATTTTTAAAACAGATTACTCGAAGCAGGAAGATCTATCTATGTCTGGGCCCCACCTTCTTGTGGCAGGTCACATAAATGGACACAGAGGAAGGAAACGTTGCCTTTTGCCTGCTTGCCTTCAGTCTACCTGGCCAGTTCATATATCCTGTGGCTGCTGTTGTTAAATCTGACTTCTTCAGGATTCCACTGTAGACTGAAAACCAGCAGCTCTCCAGGAATCCTCCCAGACCCCAGTCTCAGATTGGGACTGCAGAGACAACCAGCCTTATGGATGGACAATTAACTGATTCTTGGTTTTTCTGTTGTAACACAGCCATTGCTGGGCTACCTGCAAGATAGCCTGCAAGCCAGATGGAAAGGTCAAGTGTAAATAAACACAGTGTGACAAGCAGTGGTGATGTGAGAATTCACAGCTGAACATACAGGAACAGTAAGGAAAGGATCAGGTCCTCTAAAGGTCTAAGCTGTGACGTTGATTTTCCTTTAAAAGAAAATGACAGGCAGAAACGACTGCACTGTACCTTGGACAGGAGCCAAGCTCTGCTTTACTAACTAAACAACTTAAACAAAAAGAGAAATCCAATGACCATGACATGTTAACCTAAATTTTGTCTTTCTTTCTCTCAGATGGGGAAAATACCTTCACAATTTCAACCGAGTAAAACCTCCTGGACTAAGGATGTGTGGCTCTGTGATACAGCATTTGGCCAGTTTGTGCAAGGCCCTAGGTCCAGGCCCACTACTGTAAGCATCTTCCTGAAGTGCAAAAGGGTTTCTGTAAGCAGGTTTTTGTTGTTGTTGTTTGTTCGCTGCATATGAATTAAAATCCTGGAGTCTTTGTGTGTACTGCTGTAGTGGGGGGAAAAAGCCAGCTGACTGATTTTACAGGTGTGACTGCCACCTGGTGGCCCACCCGAGAATCACTACCACCCGTGGGTATTTGACAGGCAGTAACCTCTGGCCACCTTCCCATCTCCTTTCACTTCTAATAGCTCACCTATCTACTTCATAATGAAAAAAGAAAACTTAGTACATCTGATTTTTCTAGGATTTGGTCTGACTAAACCAGGAGTCAGAAGTAGCGCCTTTCTCAGGTGCTTTTCTCATAAGGCTGATAGGATCTGGGCAGATTCCCAAGTGTTTTCATGAGCACCAAGGGAATGGTGCTATGAAACTATAATCCCAACTATTCAGGAGGCTGAGGCAAGAGGATGACCTAGTTCAAAACCAGTCTGGGTAATATATTGAGAATCTGTCTTAATAAAATGATAGAGGTGTGCCTCAATAGGCATCAATGGGGGAACTGTGGAAATTTCCCTGTTGAACTAATTAAAATTTAAGTCATAAGAACCACCCCTAAAGGACCCAAAGGTGGCAACACAACTGGCCTGCTCAGAAGACAGCATGAAGGCTACCTTTTGCATTAAATGCTTGGTGGGCACCCAAACAAGCTGGGCGCGATGTCTCTAGATAAGTGGCAGCCGGAACCAGACATCTGCCACAGTCAGTTCCTCACCATGTGCTCCCGTCTGTCAGTTCTCAGGAGGGAAAGGTGAAGACATAGAATCAGGCAGCAGGTAATAGGGCCAAAGAACCCTGCTCCTCACATCAAAAATGATAGTCCTTCACAGGGCAATCTTTAACAAACACTACAACTAAGTGACAGTAGGAAGTGCGACAGAGAAAAACCACAAAAGCTAAAGTGAGAGTCCCACAGGAAACATGCAAAGGCCTCTTCTCCCAGGGAGAGGTGAGGGGTGCATATTGGCAAAGGAAACTAGGTCCAGCAAGAGAGAAAAAGAAAAACTCACGCATCCTGATGCTGCCAGTCCCTAGATCAGGAGGAGAAGGAAGCATGTGTCAGCATCGTGTGGGACATTGGCACACCACACTGAGAGAGGTCAGTGGTGTTCAGACAGAGGGCAGAGCATGATAAGAATGACAGCCCCTGCCCGGGCCTATTTATCCACTCAGTACATTTTCTCACCAACTGAACTTACAGGTGTGAAGGAGTGATTCACACCTGCACCTCTGCCTAGGGGCACTGAGCATCTCTGTCTGGTCAGAATGATGTGGGTAGCTTCTTTTTCTGTAGCAGAGGTCCCAGTTCTGCCTCAGATGCATCCTGATCCTAATACAAGTCCCACTGTCCTATGCTTTGCAGACTCTTAGCAGGACGGCAAATGCTGCAGCTTTACCAAGCTTGAGGGGCCAAGTCCTCCAGACCTGGGTCATGCCAAGGGTGCTAGAGATACAGGTGGGAAGGGACGTTTCAGTGCCTTGCATGGAAGTTGTAGGTTCTATACTGCTTAACATTAACTGCAAAGCAGAGGAAGGCATCCCGGTTCCTTGGTTGGAGAGAGGTTTCCCTTTAACTAGAAAGGGACTTAAAAGCCACAGCCAGGATTTCACACATGTCAAAGCTCACACAGTCTTTTTATGCCTCGCTCAAAAATATGGAGGAAAGGTTGATTGAAGAAGTAAACCTGGGGCGACTAAATAACAATTTGGAAACAAGCTCAAACAGCTTGTGACATGTACAAGCAAACTACGCCTGAATATCAGATATTTGGGACAGCTACCTACAAGTTGAAACAGTTAAAATGATCAAAGAACAGACTGACAAAACTACATGCAAAATAGAAACATCAAGGCAGCACTTAACAGACAATGGAGAACAGATTTTTAACAAGAAAGTGAATCAGAGACACAAGAAAAAGCCTTTGAATTTACCTAGAAAACAAAAATTCAAACTGGTATCTTCCAAAATTTTGAGTTTAGAAAAAAATTAAGGCAAGCAAGTGAAATGGTAAGTGGCAGCATAAACCAATCTGAAAATTTGTATTTTGAGCCACAGTTTGCTTCTGGAACTTTATCTGAGGGAGTCATTCAAATGAAGGAGGGTGTTAGAGTGAGTGACAGCGTAGCATGGAAGTAAACAAAATGGACTTTCAAGTTTACAGGAGTTTAAAAGCCAGCTCTGATCCTTGTAATATAATGTTAGTGGTGAGTCGATCAACGTACAGTAGGAAGAAAGATGTGGAAATCAATGCATGTCGGCCACATGGAGTATCAAGCAGAAGTTTAAAACATAATTAAGAAGAAGCTTGATAATGAAATATACTTAATATGTGCAGTAATGGAAAATTGTCCACAGCACCTGTGATGCTGCTGTTTAAAAGTTGTATACAAGTCAACAAAGACTGCAGATCATGATGGATGAAGGAAAGCATACGCATTGTTTTATGGTGACTTACCATGTTTTGTGGTTTTGGGTTGTTTTGAGACAGGGTCTCACTATATAGATGGGGCTGGCCTTGAACTTTGCAGTGATCCTCCTGTCTCTGTTTCCTATGCTGGGATTGCTTAAAATTTTTTTTAAGCACTGGGGAGGCAGAGGCAGGTGAATCACCATGATTTTGAGGCCAGCTGGTCTACATACAGAGACCCTATCTTAAAAAAAAGTTTTCTTAAATGTGACACTGCTTTTCTAATAAATCAAAACTATTAAAAAAAAACAGCAAAGAAAGTTGGGCATGTGGCACACACCTTTAATCCCAGCAACTCAGAGGATCTATGTGAGTTTGAGCCTAGCTTGGTCTACAAAGTGAGTTCCAGGACAGCAAAGGCTACACAGAGAAACCCTGTCTTAAAAAAAAAAAAAGAGCAAAGAGTTCAAGTTTCTAGTTTGGCCCACAGGAAGCATAGACACTTTGGCCTTATCCTAATAACAAACTGGGGATCAGGGTCTCTACTCAGATATGGCAGAGAACCGAAGCCCTGGAGCAGACGATGCCCCAGTTGTACATTAACATATGGGTGAATACAGAAAATTACACTACAGGGAAGAAGCCTATGAGCAGAAAGCTCCTTGGCCCCCAGAAGCCTAACTGGTAACTGAGGTTTGCAGAAGGCTCAGCATGGTTGAGGCTGAGATGGACAGGTCCAGGAACCAGTCTAAGCGTGCCTCTAAGAGTTCTAGCAATTTTCACAATGAAGATTAGAGAAAAGTCCTCTTCCCACTTCTGCAGGGTCAGGGGAAATCACCTGCAGGCCCACCCTGGTAAGAAACCACTTTATCAAAGCTTAACCTTAGGAGGTTTTATCTGAATCTAATGACCTGGAGGAAAAGAAATGCTAACTCTAGCCTTCTCCAGCTGCCACATGGAAGAGGGAAATGCTTTCTATTAGCTCCTTCTGGCCATTCCACCTCACCTGGTGGGAGAGCCCTGAGTCCAAGGTCAAAAGTACAAGGATACAGACAGTCCAAGGCATACCTGTCAACTCCAGGGCACCTCTATTGGTACTGTGACAGAGCAAGACAGAGGTTCATCCATCTAGTAGTCTTGCTAAGGCCATTTGTGATTTAAATGGAATTTGATCTCCTTGTTGGTAAACTCTGTGGAAAATTACCCAACTCTATTCTAGGAACCCAAGGTCAAGATGCCACAGCTAACTTATGTAAGCTTCCATTAAACTACCAGCATATGGAAATTTCCCCACCATCTGACTACTTATCTTAGCTTCTGTTAAACCGCTTGTTTGCACAAAACCTCCTGATGGGGAATGTACCGTGTATGTTTATCTTATTGATTGTTAAATAAAGTTCTGTTTGGCCAATGAAACAGCAAGTTAGACAGGACTAGGAGTCAAAGAGGATTCTGGGAAATGTAGTAGAGAAGTGGTGATCCAGGCCGGAAGTGACATAGCAAGGAGACTCATATTTGAGCGAGGAGAAACAGGAAGTGTCTCTCTTTCCCCTTTGCCTCCTCCAGCAGCAGGATGTGAGCCACCAGCAAGGAGGGACAACAATAAGGTGTCCGATAAGATAAGTCTTATAAAATATATAGATTTATGATAATTAAGATTGACCTAACAGATGAGAATCCTAGTCATTGGCCAAGCAGCTTTGAACCTAATACAAGTCTCTCTGTGCATTAATTTGGGCCCTAACTCGGGTGGGTGGCTGGCGTAAAGCGCACATGTGGCGGTGGGGCTCGGGCGGGCGGCTTTTGGTTGAAAGATTTATCATGACAACCTCCCCCTGTAATTGCTGAGAGTGATACCAGGATGTGGTTTTTGCTTAAAAACAAAACAAAACAAAACAAAAAACCCTTACTCTAATCGCTGGGTCCTGAATACCTGAGTGTAGTCCCAGCCTGCTAGACTAAAGCCTTTATTTGCAATAGACTGTGTCTGAGTGGTCTTCTCTGGTGGGCTCCCCACAACTCCACCTCATTTCTAAAATGCCTGGTTACTGCAGTTGCTTGCTTTGCCAGACATAATGCCATCTCTAACACAACAACTCTTAGAGGCTCAGCAGTTAGGAGTACTGGCTGCACTTCCAGAGGTTCTGAGTTCAAATCCCCAGCACCCATGTAGTAACTCAGAGCCACCTATAGTAAGTATTACTGGATCTGGTGCCCTCTTCTGGCATGCAGGTGTACATGCAGATAGAGCACCATATACATACATATAATAAATAAATCTTTAAAAGAGAAAAAAAAAGATGGAAAAAAATCACACACACCTGACTGCCTGGAAAAGTAACTCCTGGACCTGGAACCATGTATCTCATCTTCTGCTCTGACTAGGAAGATAAAATAGCATCAGCACCCCACCCAACCACCCCCAGTATGATCCCTGAGAATTAACCCATTTCTGATCCCAAGGATCCTTCAATTAAAAAGAGACAATGAGGGAGGGACAACACACACACACACACACACACACACACACACACACACACACACACACACACTGCACAGGGACACTGAAAACTGACAGACCCATGCTGTCATCTATGAGAAGCAGACAGAACTTGTTTTCCTACATGTCCTCTAAAGGCAGCTTGACCTTGCTCATCACACAGTCAGCTTAGAAGATAGACCCATGCTATGTCAGCTCACCTACAACCCCTTTCCCAGAGTCCAGAGGATGTCGAGGAAGTGGAGGAAATAGGTGCTCATGGTCTCCATCATCACTGGACTTCCCTTGTTAATAAGTTTCAATAAGCCTTATGTCTGCGTATTGTCTTCGGTCTCTTGGCAGCTAACCCACCTGCTATAGCAAAGCCAGGCTGTGTATACCACACTAGAGGTGTTATAATCAAAGCTTTTGTTTACATTTGTTTGAATTTGGAATTTAAATTCTTACAACATACACAACCCAGATAACAAGATAAAAGAGTACTAAGTGATGAGTATGTTCACAGTCCTGAAATGCCTGGAAATGTCAGAATAGGTCCCCTTGACCCAGACCACACAGGACATCCTAATTAGAGTCAACAAAATGTTCAAAATTACAACACACACAAAGAAATTATTACTCAAGAAAGTCAAAAGAACACAGCAAAATGAAATTCCCCCAAAATTCAGATGATTGTAACCCAAGTGAAAATTGTCAAATGCATTGATGACAACTAAAAAGTACCCAGTGGGCCCTAAAGTAGATCAAAGAGTGGGTACTATCTAAAGTCAGAAGGAGAGGTTTTTAAGATATGAGAATTGTAGCTGGTAACAAACAATGCTTAAAATATAGCACAGAGGGCTGGAGAGATACTCTGGTTAAGAGTACTTACTGCTTTTGAAGAAGACCTGGGTTTGGGTCCCAGCACCCATATGGCTGCTAACAACCATCTGCAACTCCAGTTACAGGGGATCTGATGCCCTCTTTTGACCTCCTTGGGCATTGGTACACAGACATATTCAGGCAAAACAGTTACACATAATAAAGTTAAAAAATCTTTAAATTAAACAAAAAATACATAGCACAAAATGACAGAAACAAAGAAAGAGGGTAGGAGACAGGGAAAATCCCTATGATGCCCCACAATATTCCTAAGAAGTAAATATAGAAAGGAGTAAGAGCCTCGTTTGATAATGAAGTGCAGAAAGAATCAGCTCAGGGTAAAAAGAACCCTCCAGAAAATCACGGTATTATGAAACTCTGGTTCTCTAAAGAGTTTAAGAAGGGAGTGCAGAAGCAGTCATGGCAAAACACGACTTTCAAAGATACAGTTATTTGGGATCATCGATGGCTCAGTGGGGAAAGCTGTGGCAGCCCGAGTTCATACCACAAATCCCAATTAAAGGTGGGAGAGAACCTATCTTGGGGGCTGTTCTCAGACATCCACACATTCGCCTGGCATATGCTCTCCAGCCCCACATCACAATTTTAATCTGAAAAAAGGTACATTTTTTTTATGGGATCTGAACAATAGTAGACTTTTCAATATCAGAGAAAGAAATGAGATATCCTCAAAGTGCTGAGAGAAGGGAATTATCAACACACAGCCTTGTTTACCTCCCACATAAACGCCTACAAATAAAACCAAACAGCACAGCAAGGATTCACTCGCTCTGAAACGAGTAAACAAAACAAAACAAAACAAAAAACTGAAGATATTTTGAAAATACTATAAGAAAAGAAATTGCAGATTACTCACCAGAAAATTACCACAATACAATTGTAACTGAACACTGTTATGAATGAAAACAAAGTAACAACTGCTTATTTTATATTTTAAAACCTGTACAAAATAGACAAGAGATGAAAGCATTAAAAAGAAGAGGAGGAAGGAGGGAAGGAAGAGACTGAGGAATAAAAGGCCGGGGAAGGAAGAGAGAGAGGAAGGAGAACGAAATGAAATATCACCCGGCAAGAATTAAAAAAGAAGTAGGGGGCCGGATAGTGGTGGTGCACGCCTTTAATCCCAGAGGCAGAGGCAGGCAGATCTCTGTGAGTTCCAGGCCAGCGTGGTCTACAAGAGCTAGTTCCAGGATAGTCTCCAAAGCCACAGAGAAACCCTGTCTCGAAACACCCCTCCCCCAAAAAAATAAAAAAGAAGTAGGGGGAAAATGACAAGACTAGAGAAACAGCTCTGTGGGTAAAGTGACTATGTACAAGCAGAAGGGTTCCAGTTCAAATCCCAGCACCACATAAGATCCAAGGATGTTGGTCTGCATCGCTAAGGCCAGCATGGACAGAATGGATTCCAGGTGCTTCCTGTCCAGCCAGTCCGGCTGAATCTGTAAGTTACAGGTTCAGAAGAGATTCTGGACAGCAACTGAGGAAGACATCTGATGTTCCTAATGTCTACCTCTGGCCTTCACATGTGCCCACAAAGGCTAGGGCACACCGCCCCCCAATTAAGGCAAATATGGAAACAGCCAAAGGAACCAGATAATGTTGTAAATAAAGATAGAAACATTCAACAATCAGAAAAGTGAGCAACATGAATGGTAATAAAGACCTGAAAAGGAGTCTGAAGTAAATGACCAGTAAGGATGAAAGCTGGATGAGCTCCAACGAAAGGGTAATAGGAAATCCAGGAAAACAAAAATATGGTGGGCATAACCTCAGGGACCTCCCTGTATAATCAAGTCATTCTTCAAACAAGCAGTAGAACTTGGAACTCTGGCCGACACTGTCCCTGCAGCCTGGAGAGTGAAGTCAAAGCAGAAGCTAAGCCAGGCTCAGACTCCAACCCACAGAAACTTTCAGATAGTAAACGAGTCTTATTTTAAGCTGTTAAGTGGGTGCCAAGACAATTTTTAATGCAATAGATATTTCAAAATAGATCAGAAAAAAACATTTAAGGATCTACTTGAAGAATGTCCTCTAGGAACACAAATATTTGAATGACCAAAGAGTGAAAAACTCAAAAAAGGAAGACAACACTTTAGGGAAGTTCTTCTTACCAAAGATAAAAGAATCATTTGGAAGCCAAATCAAAAAAATCAAAGGCATTTTTATTTGTTTTGTTTTGTGAGACTAGATCTTCCCCCCATCTTTTGTTGTTGTTGTTTTTGAGACAGGGTTTCTCTGTCGCTTTGGAGCCTGTCCTGAATTTACTCTGTAGATCAGGCTGGCCTCAAACTCACAGAGATTCACCTGCCTCTGCCTCCGGAGTGCTGGAATTACAGGCTTGCCTGGCTAAAGACAATTTTTTTTATTTTTTTAAAGATTTATTTATTTATTATGTACACAGTGTTCTGACTGCATGTATGTCTGCAGGCCAGAAGAGGGCACCAGATTTCACTACAGATGGTTGAGAGCCACCATGTGGTTGCTTGGAATTGACCTTTGGAAGAGCAGGCAGCACTCTTAACCACTGAGCCATCTCTCCAGCCTGACAATTTTTTAATAAGTATTAATTTATTTAATTGTAGAGTGTGGGTTTTCTCTGCATGTATGTCTATGTATCATATGTGTGCAGTGTCTGTGGAAAGTATTAGATCCCCTGGAACTGGAGTTACAGGTGGTCATGAGCTGCCATGTGGGTATTGAGAATCAAACCCAGCTCCTCTGCAAGAGCAGCCAGTGCTTTTAATCACTGAGACATCTCTCCAGCCCCCAAAAAGGCATTTTTAAAGGCAAAAATCCAGGCTGTTCTCACACTTCATCACAATAACATTAATGTTAGCAAAAGCCCACAGGAGCATTTCTGAAAAAGGAAATATGACTAAGAACTGTTATGTCAAGATTTGGTTGAAATTTAAAAGTAACTAATAACAAGTTTGAAAATGTAAGACTTAAAAAAAAAGAAAATGTAAGAATTTAGAAGTATTAGTCTCACCAGTTTCATCAGCCTTTCTTGGAAAAAAACGTGTTGAAGCTGAAGTTCTGCTGAGCAGGAAGTGAATGGAAAACTCTGGCAGGAGCGTCGGATATAAAATATACAAGAGGATGAGGATTCGGTTCATAGAACAACATGCAAATGTTGTAGAGCTGAGAAAAGTAGCCAAAGGTCCATGAGCGAGGGAAGGAGCAGTGTAGTGCTTACGGAAACAGACATCAGGAAACAAATGTGGAAATTAAATGAGAAAATGAAACTGAGAGAATAAAGTTCTGTGATAAAAAGGAAAAGAAAATATACCCTTATCAGCTAACCTAATTAGGGAGAAAAATGAGAAATGTAAAAATTAGCAATGATAAGGTAGAAATAATGAGTACAGAAAAATGAAAATGATGAAAAATTTAGCTAAAATAAGGAATCACCCAGAAAACATCTCTAGCACTTGGTAGGTTGAGGCAGGATAATAACTGAGTTCAGGGTCAACAAGAGCTGATACACAGTGAGTTCCATAGCCTCCTACACGGTAAGAGCCTTCCCAGAAAAAAATAGGAACACACACACACACGCGTGTGCACACATGAACACACACACACACACATACACACACACACACACACACACACACACACACACACACACACACACACTCTACACAAACTTCAGCTAAAGAAGAAAACTGAGCAAAGGCAACAATCACAGAAGAAATAGTTATGAAACAACCACTACCTGAATCTTGTCATCATCCCACCCCCACCACATCCCTTCTTCCAATCTCAGAATAGGCCCAGATGGTTCCTGGAGGAATTCTACAGAGCAAAGCATCCCAATGTTACTGGAAGCATTCCAAGATATAGAAGAATGTTTTTCCCAGGAGGTGGGGCTCAGAGATTTCACTAGGACTCAGATCTTTCTCTTTCTACCTCCATCTGCAGGAAGTGTCTTCCATCTGTGGGATTACTCTGTGGTGGCAAGGTGACAGCTCTAACTCTGGTACCACATGGTGCAGAAGTAGGAGGTACTTGCCAGTTCCATTGACTTTCCCCCAGAGCCCTGTCTAGCAACCTCTTTTAGCTACAAGGAAGACTGGCTAACGTAAACTACTTAACCAACTTGAATAAAACCATGACTTTTGTTGGCATAGGAAATCCAGATAGATATGAATTTCAGATATAATTTTAGATATAAAACAATATCTAATAAACAATTTTAGATATAAAAACGTTGAGTATCTTTATACTAAAATGTTTTTTCCACTGAGACTCTAAAGCTAAAAATTAACTATGTATCTAGGTGTAGAGATTTTGTTTGTTAAACCAGACAACCTTATCCATAAATGTTCCTGTAATCAAAACACTGACTTTTAGAACCACCACTTCTCTCTCCTCCCTCCTTTCCTTCCTTTCTTCCTCCCTCCCTTCCTCCCTCCCTTCCTCCCTCCCTCTCACCCACCCTCCCTCCCTCCTCCATTTCTAAACATCTTTGTTTGGGCTGGAGAGATGGCTTAGTGGTTAAGCACATTATCTGTCCTTCCAGGGGATCTGGGTTCAATTCCCAGCAATCACATGACAGCTCATGGTTGTCTGTAACTCCAGTTGCAGGGGATCTGACACTGCACACAGACATACATGCAGGCAAAATGCCAATACACATAAAATAAAAATAAATAATTATTAAATAAAATAAAACAGCTTTGTCACCCACTGTACATTGATTTACTGTTGCCCATTTGGAAAAAAAAATAGATCTTTTAAGTGTCTTTTAGTCTACAGGCTCTTCTTCTTTCTTCTTTATTTCCTTAAAACTAATAAAGAAGATGCTCTCAGGAGATGGCTTGATCTATAAAGTGTCTGCCATGCATGTTACAGCTCAGATCTCCAGCACTCACGTGAATATGGGGAGCAGCCGTGTATGGTTTTAATCCCAACAGTGGGGAGAAGGGGGGGGGTCGGCTCCCGGATCTCACTAGCCAGCCAGTCTAGCTAAACTGATGAGCTAGCTCCAGGTTCAAAAAGAGACAATGTCTTAAAAATAACATGGAAAGCAATTGAAAAAGACACTCAACTTCTACCTCAACACATAAGTGTACACTCCACACAAATATGTATATACAAAATACACACACACAAAGAATGAGGCAGAAGCCAGGTGTAATGGCTCAGATCTGTAATCCTGGTACCTGGGAGGCTAGGCAGGAAGACTGTGAGTCGGGGATATATAACAAGTTCCAGGCTAACCCCAGTACATAGAAAAACCCTGTCTTAACAAAACAAACAAAAACTATGAAGACATTGTCAAAATAGACAAATAAAATAGTATGATATAGGTATTAAAGAGGAAATAGAAAGTTTTATTTGGTATATATATGGTGGAAATAGACCAAATATGCATATATGAATGTAATATATATGTAATAGTTTGAATTAGAAATGTACTCCATAGGCTCATATGTTTGCCCACTTGGCCCCTTGTTGATGGCACAGTTTGGAGAGGTTATAGAACCATTAGGAAGTGGAGTATTTCCAGATAAAGTATGTCATTGGGGGTCACCTTAAGGGTTTATAGCTTCACTCTGCTCCTTGCGAATGGGAATCAATCCCCCCACCCCCACCCACCCCACCCTGCCTACCCCCATCTTCCTATGTGGATGAAAATGTGCTCAGCCAGCTTCCTATTCCTGCCACCCGGCCATGCCTTCCCTGCCATGATGGACTCTATCCCTCTGGAACTATATACCAAAATGCACTTGTTCTTTTTGAACTTACTTTTGGTCATGGTATTTTATCATAACAACAGAAAAGTATACATATATGAAACTTGATACGTATCAAAAGTGACATAATATAATATTGGAATAAGAATGAACTGTTACAAATGGTGTGGAACAACTGACTATTACAAAAAGCAATCAATTAGTTCCCTCTCTATTTCCTCATAATATAATTTATCTCAGAGTCTAGTCTAAGTTCTTGTTGTGTTGAACAAGATATTACAAAACATGCAAAGGTTTACACAAAGGGTCTATTTCTACTCTACAGCTACGAAGAAACCAGGTGTCCAATGAGAGATGTCTTTCAGTGGCAGATATGCTAGATGCCCAGACAGACAACCCTGTTTGTGAACTGCCAGTGTAAGAATAATCTAGGTGACAGGCAAATGACCACGGACTCATGAATGAGCCCAGCTGAAACTGGGTTCACAGATATGTGAAATAGATGGCAGTCCTTTTAACCTCTAAATCTGGGTGGATAGATACCCAAGCAAACCTAATTAATAAAAATATTATATAGAAATGATAAATGCAGGTTCTACCCCACCCCCCATGTGTATGTGTATTTTCTGGTTGTTGGGAGCCAGGCCAATCCAAGGCTTTCTCAGAAGCCCTGATGAAATAACAAAGAGAACATTAGTTCTGTGTCCTTCCTTGCCCAGGAGCAGATTTGGCAAGATCTGGTCTGGGCTGGGTCGAAGGCCCAAAGGCATTAAGGCTTTGGTTCCTGGGAACATGGCTTTTCCCCTGAAGTGACTGAGGTTATTAGTCTCAAAACTGCCATGGGCTCTGTCTACACACTTGAGGTATCATGTGTTCCCTTTGTACAGCATTGCTTGATTTGTTTTCTGCCAATACCATCCCATGTATGATGGCTTTCTGCTGACTCTGTGCCATTTCCCTCCTGTAAAATGTATATAAGATGCTGCACTTCTTAATAAACTTGCTTGGCATAAGCCATCAGCTTATTCGGGATCTCCTGGCCCCAGAGTTTCTGGGTGTTTTGTTGTTATTGTTTTCTTTCCCTTCATCCCTGGAATTTCCCCTCAGGAGACTGTCACTGAAGAACAACTTGCTAGTCCAAGTCATTTGGTATACTAGAGACTTAAGTATGAAGAATGAGCTTGGCATAGTGGTACACATTGGTGATCCCAGCACTCAGAAAGCTAAGACAGAAGGATACCAGTTCAAAGCCAGCTTAGACTATACAGTGAATCCAAGCAAGGCCAAAGGAAATCAAACAAATACAAAAGAGAAAACAAACTTTTTGATACAGGAAAAGGCTTAATAACTTCAAATTAGGGACCATTTATTAAATGAGATACAAAAAATAAAACATAAAGGAAAACAATTGTCACAGATAATTATAAAAATCAGTATATCAAAGGGAACAACAGGCAGATCTCTGGTTTGAGACTAGCCTGGGTTAAGAAGGGAAAATTTTTCTCAAAAAGAAAAAAAGTAACAGTAAACAAAAATAAAGACAAATAGTTTGCATTTAGGATATATAAAAGATATCTATAAACCAGTAAGAAAAAATAAGCAATCCAGTAAAGAAATTGGCAAAATATAAAAATTGGTAATTAACAGACAAAAAGCCTCATAACTAGAGTTTGCATCATTCATAATCAGAGTATCTTAGAGATGAGAAGTCATTTTATACCCATCAAACTGGCAGAAAATTATAATTTTATTTTAATGTTTGATTATAGTATGTTAATTATGCATAATGGGTTTTTTATGAGATTTTACACATGTACATAATGCATTTCAATCATAGTCTCCCTCATTACCCTTCTTTGTTCCCTCCAATTAATCTTCTTCCTAATTAGCCCTCCTCAACTGTCATGTCTTTAGCTTTATTTACTCATTTATTTATTTATTTTATTTTGAGACGGGATACCATGTAGCTCAGGCTGATCTTGAACTCATGATGTAGCTGAGGATGAACTTGAACTCATCCCTCTGCTCTGTCTCCCAAGTGTTAACATTAGATGTGCACTACCATGCCAGGATAAATTGGCAAAAACAAAAACAGTAAGTTTCCAATAGATGGAGAAAAAGGGCAGTTCTCACACAATGATGGTATGAGTGTAAGTTCTTACAGTGACTTTGGAGAACAATTTGGCAATTTCTGATAAAACTGATAATACCCCCCATACCAGTATTATACACAGAAACTCTCACATGGGGGTAAAACATACAAAAATCTTCACATAGTACACTATTCATACTCCAAGAAACTAAGTAACCTAAATGTCTACTACTGTTAGTATGTGGTCTCCTAAATGTTATCTTTACCTCAACACAGCCATGCTGGAAGGTGGGATCCAGTGGAAGGTGTCTCAGTCATTCATCTTCATGAATTGTTTAAGAATGAGTTAGTCATCTCTAGTTTTGCCCTCTTTTCTCTTCCTCATATTTCTGCTTGTTTTTCTACTCTGAGATCCTCACCAAAAACAGATGCTAGCCATGGGCTCCCAGACTTCTGAGCTGCTAGAACAGTGGACAAAATAAGTGTCTTTATAAAGTCCTGAGCAGTGGCCAGGGTTGGTAAAGCAGACTCCATAATTCCCAGCTACTTGGGAAGCTAAAGCAAAAGGCTCACCAGTTCAAGGCCTGCCTGGGCTACAGCATGAGTTCAAGGCCAGGCTAGGCAACTCACAGACCCTGACTCAAAATAAAAAGCTGGGGGAAGACCAGGCATCGAGGTGGAACAATTGCCTCCCCAGCATCACCGAGCAACTAGATAATGCCTAGTCTCATGTACCCTTTTATAACAACAGAAAATAGATAATGAAGGTACTATAAACATTAAGTTTAAAGTAATGGGAAAAGATATGCAGCCAGGGAGGGCCACCCACACAGGAGGCCCACTGTGTGTGTGTGTGTGTGTGTGTGTGTGTGTGTGTGTGTGTGTGTGTTTACTGAGTTAAAAGATGGTTTATGGGTATGTAGTGACTTCTGTTCCTTTCCTGTGTGTGAAAGACGCTACAAATATTTCCTATAAGAAAACAGGACTGGAGAGATGGCTCAGAGGTTAAGAACACTGGCTGTTCTTCCAGAGGACCTGAGTTCAATTCCCAGCAACCACATAGTGGCTCACAACCTTCTGTAATGAGATCTGGTGCCTTCTTCTGTTGTGCAAGCATGCATGCAGATAACTGCATACATAATAAATAAATAAAATCTTAAAAAAGAAAACAATAAGATGGGCATTGGTGGCTCATGCCTTTAATCCAGCACTTGGGAGGCAGAGGCAGGCAGATCTCTGTGAGTTCGAGGTCAGCCTGGTCTACACAGTGAGTTCCAGGAAAGTCTCCAAAACAATACAGAGAAACCCTGTCTCGGAAAAAAAAAAAAGTAAACAATAAGTTGTTGATAAGCCCCAAGAAGGAGCTCAAAGGTTTTGATGAACCAGGTAATGGGCTTAATTAAGTCTTTCGTTATGAAAGTGTCCCCAGTTCAACCCTACACCCTGGGAACTCTGCAGTTTTATCTCATTGCACACATTATCATTGTGGTGGTTATTGCTAACGTTAAACTCGTTCAAATTTACTTTAAAAAGAAAAAGAAAGACAAAACAAATATATAATGGATAAAACAGGGAAACCATTCTTTCTCTTTTCTTTCCATACCGTTCCTTGCTTCAGTTCTAAGTTGTGGCTGCAATACACTGCTAAAGCAAAGTCCAGGCCTTGGCAGGAATGAGCTTTCTCTAGGTCAGAGGGTACCAGGGTAATGTGTTCAGTGCCTTTCAACAAAACAGGGACCAGCAGCTTTTATTACTGAGTTATTATTGAGCTGTCCCTGATAGCTGGAGAATATAACGTTGTTTTCCATTGTTTTGTTTTTTCTTTTTCAACCCTATCTCTAAACTTTGCTACTACACAGGTCATAAATTTAAAGAGAAGCAAACAAAATCGACTTAACCTGCTTCACTCGACCAACCATTTTATCACATTATTTTATGCCTGCTCTGTCTCTGCTGACATGTTTCCTACAGCACATTTCCTGCTGTATAGTTTAAGGGTTGTTTTAAAAATAGCCCTTTATATAGATTTCTTTCTTATTTTTGACCCTGGCTTTTTACTTGCAGGTGCCATAGCTTTGCACTCTCAGCTACTCAGAAGGCTGAGCCAAGAAGACCCAAAGTTCAAGGCCCACCTGGACAATTTAGTAAAACCTGGTCTTACCATAACAAAGTAAAAGCAGGGCTTAGGGATATGAAGGGCCCAGGGTAAGACTGACTGTAAGTCCACCTACCAACCTTCTTCTATTGTTTGACCCTTGCCCTATATTTTCAGTCACAGGGAGAACAGTTGGTTAAAAATTAAGACAGGCCCCCAGCTGTGTTAAGATAACCACAGACTAGTGTAAACAAGCTTCTACAACCCCCCCCTTTAAGCTTGTACAAATATCTTGTTATCACAAATTGTACTAGTAATTATAAAATGTTATCACAAGTTGTAAATTCCAGGAATGTACTGTCACCCAGGACTTAACCTCAAATTATAAAAATACTTTTTCTTATATCACCCCTGACCCCACTTACATTTTTTGATTTAAAAAGGACCTACTCCCCATGTTCTGGGTCACAATGTAGATCCCCACCTGCCTGTGGCCCTAATTAATTAGAAGTTCTGGTAACCCATGGTGGTGGAATAAAGTTGCTTCTGCTCATCTAACTTTGGTGGCCTTGACTTCAGTATTTGCTCCCAGCCCCAAAGGTGTAGTAGCTGCCTACCATGCACAAGGCCCTGAGTTTAATCCCGATACCAGAGAAGAAGATACATACTGTTTCCGTTTTCTCCTATTGTCAGCCAGTTTGATTTTTAGCCATTCTACAATATGTCACAAATTTCTTAGTTAGCATTGATCGTCAACTTGAAACAGCTAGAATTAACTGAAAAATGAGTCTCCATAAAGTAACTGTTGGTCTCTGGGCATCCCTCTGTGAGGGAGGAATCAAGATGAATGTTAGTCAGTGCAGGAGGGCCTAGCTCACAATGCAGATGGTCCCAGGCTATCTGCAAAAGCTAGTCAAGCACCAGGCTGGGAGTAAGCCAGAGAGTGAGCCAGCAAGCAGGTTCCTCCATGGTTCCTGGTTCCTGTCTTGAGTTCTTACCCTGACAACCTTCTTCAAAAATGGAGTATGACTTGGAAGTGTAAGATAAAATAAACTTTTCTCTCCCCGAACGTGCTTTTAGGCATGGTGTCTGTCACAACAAAATGAAGTTAGAATAACAAATAACCCTGACTCGTTCTTTAACAACTGAGCAGTACATTTTGGTAAAGCATGATCTATTTTTCAAAGGTTCAGCTAGGGCTGTGCTTAAAAATGAGCACAAGGATCCCTAATGTTCTCGTGAACTGACAGAGATAAAAATCACAATCTGGGGGTCATGGAATTACTGTCTATAGAAGCTGCCCTCTTCTGAAAGTTTAATCTTCTCTGGGCATAATATTACAACTCTCTTTTTAAAATCATTTAGTTTTGAGTCAGGGTCACTCTGTAGCCCAGGCTGGCCTTTACCTTGTGATCCTCCTGCCTTAGCCCCTGAATACAGGTATTATAGGCATGCCTCATCACACCCTGCTTACAGCTCTTACTAAATCACACGGTTACCTAGATAGTATCTTCACCCACTTGGAAGAAAGTTGTCAAGCCCGTTTCTCATAATGTCAGATCTAGATTGCTATAATTAATAATCACTATTTAGACTCTGATGATTGGATCTGACCTTTGGAAAGCTTGTTGTCTGCCTTTTCTTTTCTTTTCTATTTTTTTATTATTTCATGTGTATGGGTGTTTTGCCTGCATGCATGTCTGTGCACCATGTGTGTGCCTGGTGCCCTCCAAGGCCAGAAGAGAGCATCAGTTTCCCTGAAACTAGAATTTTTTTTTTTTTTTTTTTTTTTTGTGAGGCACCATGTGGGTGCTGGAAATCAAACTCAGGTCATCTTGAGGAGTAGCTACTACTCTTAACCACTGAGCCATCTCTCCAATCCCCTAGCCTTCTGTTTTTTAAAGAAAGTTAAATTTTGGGGCTAGGGATATAGTTCAGTGGTAGAGTGCTTGCCTGATATGCACAAGGTCTTAGGTTCAATCACTAGCACTTTGTAAAAAAAAAGATTCTTCCTTTGAGTAATAAGTGAATGTAAAAACAATGCCAATTCTTTCCTTCCTTCCTTCCTTCCTTCCTTCCTTCCTTCCTTTCCTTCTTTTTTTTTTTTCTTCCTGTTTGACAGGATCTCTCTACATAGTCCTGGCGTGAAACACACTAGGTAAACTAGCTGGCTTCAAACTCAGAGATCCACCAGTCTCCATTTTCCAAGTGCTGGAGTTTAAAGGCCTTGTGGTCAGGATTCACATCACCTCTGCCGAACCACTACAGGCATGGGAAGCATGAATACTATACCGTGAACTGCAAGGTGAAGACAAGAACCAGCTCGGTGACTTTTCTCTTTGCTAAATGACAAAATATGGCCAGTTGGAAAATGATCCTTTAAAAAAAAATCTGAATTACAGCGATTTGTTACAATCAGAGTTCAGTTTGCACTTCATACAGAGTTCTGGCAGCGATTGTTTTGAGAAAGAAATCCATGCAAGGTATTACGACTTGACTATTGTCTATACAGCAGGTGCTGCTGCTTGACAAGCCTGTCAAGCAGGCTTAGCCTTGAACCGATAACTAGAAAACAACCAACATTATTACTTTGGTAAAATTCATGCAATCATACATTTAATTATTAACTTATGGCTCTAACAGACCTTAGTAATACTCAACTGGAACAAACATAAATAAAAAAACAGGGCAGAGAGCAGGGGCAGCTGCGGTGTGAAGAATGCTCTGGACAAGTTTATCTCTGAACAAGCAAGCTTGGTGTCATCTATGATAAAGAGTAGACTTTTACTCGCAGACTTAACGTGCATTCTATGGAGTGGAAAACCACAAAGTTATGAAACCAGGGAGCACCGAGGCATGACAACACGACCCACAGGCCATTATCCTCAACTTCAAACCCTCTCCAGGCTACTAGCATCCCAGCAGCCTTAGCGCGGCTCGCCCCACCAGCAAGAATTCTCGGCGGGGGCGGGGACGCGCGCCGGGGCCACGCCCCCTCCCCCACTCGGTCTCCATCTGCCTTCACCCTGGAAGTGCGCATGTGCCACCGGCCTACGCGGGCCTGAGCCTACCAGGGGCTTAGTGGAGACCGAAGCCATAGCGACGCCACCTCAGAAGTTGGGTGTCTTACCTGCTTGGCGTAGGCCGCGATCTCCGGTTCATCTCGCCTCAGCAGACAGCGGAATCGGGAAAAATCACTGGGGAATGGGCGTGTTTACGTTATCACCTCACTGAAGACTGACTCCTCCTAGTCCCGCCCCTTCTCCCATTTGCTAAAATCGGTTGGCTGCCCTCCTGTCGGTCAGCGGGTGTCACCAACAGCGAGCGCCTGACTCTGAAGCTTGTTTGGCTAGTGAAGCTGTAGGCCGCGAGAGTCCCTTGAAGCAACTCTAGGTGAAAGATGCCAGGTAGCGGCAGCAGCGAGGAGCAGGTGTCTGGTGCTAAAGTCATCGTCCAGGCCCTGAAAACGCAAGTACGATGGAGTCAAAGGCTCTGTGGAAGCAGGCGGTGGGCCGCGCGCTGTCATGGAGGTGGCGGGGTGGGGTAGGGTGGGGGAGGGTTGGCCGTGTTGGTCCTTCCTTTGTATCTCCGGGAAGGACGAGAAGACTGGGTTACCGACATGGTGACCGGCGTTTATTCCTCTGTTTCCCATCCCCTATCCCCAGAATGTGGAGTATATGTTCGGCGTCGTAGGCATCCCCGTGACCGAAATCGCCCTTGCGGCACAGGAACTGGGCATCCGATACATCGGGATGAGGAATGAGCAAGCGGTGAGTGTGCACCGAATGGCAGCTATTCGCTGCACACAGCGTTCTATCACTCCTAAAGCATTGCACATACCACTGTCCCCACTTGACAGGAAGGTGAGATGCAGAGACATTAAGTCAAAACCTGCCCAATGTCATTGGGTAACGGCATTTGAACTCGGATATTCTGAGTTTGGATCGATGCTCATACAGTTCTACCCTAGTGTACCCTGCCATGTCTGAATGTCAGAAATGGAAGGGATGGTCTTACGTCACCATTAGGCTGTAAATTCCAGCAGAGCGGCTGTGTTGTTTCATCACTGCATATGTGTATTGTCAGTATCTCGTGTGGTTCCTGTACATGATGGGTACTCAGCACCTGTGAGATGAATGATAGAAGGCCAGGACTCGTGCTGTGGGGAAGGTGAAAAATATTAGAGATGGTAAAGCTATTACTGGAACTCGGGTTTAATCTGGAATCCGGAAAAGCAAAGCAGACATTTTATGATCCCACTTGCATTTCCTCTGGCTGCCCAGTGTTACCCTCTCAGCAATACTGGCTTAAAATAGCAAGAATCTGGTGCAGATGGAGTGGTTCAATGGTGCTTGTTACCAAGCCTGATAAACCTGAGTTCAGTCTCCAGGATCTACATGGAAGAAGGAAGGAGATAACTCATTCATGTTGTCCTCTGAACACACAATGCAGGCACATGAACACACACACACACACACAGAGAGAGAGAGAGAGAGAGAGAGAGAGAGAGAGAGAGAGAGAGAGAGAGAGAGAGGGAGAGGGAGGGAGGAGGGAGGAGGAGGGAGGGAGGGAGGGAGGGAGGGAGGGAGGGAGGGAGGGAGAGAATGGGAGAGAGAATGGGAGAGAGAGAATGAGAATACATTTTTAAACAGTAAGAATCCATTTTGTATTCTGTCAGCCCAGCTGAGGCAGAGTCCTGTTTTCCACTCCCACTCCTGCCCTTTGATCTGGGCTCTTGCCACCTTTTCTCTACCATCAAATGTGAGCTCCAGTGCAGCAGAAGTTATGGTTCATTATTCATATCCCCACAGTGCTTGTTTGATGGAGGCCTTTGTGTAATATAGATGCTTACCACATTATTTACAAATTGAAAAATGTTTATCAACAAGGTAGTATTTTTAATCTGAAAACTGGTAGGTATTGAAACTCCTCCACCGCCCCCCCTTTTTTTTTCCAGTGCTGGGAATTGAACCTAGAACCTTATGCATACTAAACCCTGCCACTGAGCTGTACACTTACCTTTCAGTTTTCTTACCTGGAACAACTTTATCCTTTTACCTGCATGGGAAAGTATAGCTGTTGATCTACATTTTGTTGTTTCCTAAAGGCAGTATGTTTGCCACTGCTTCCTCTTCTGTCATTAGATATGCAATGTATATACTATATATGCTTGGTATGTGTTGCATAAGCAGTGGAAGAGAGGGATATAAAGAAGAAATGAGGTTTATTTTTAATCTCCAAATTCATCAGTTGGGAGAGTGAGGGCAAGACACAAAAAAGACAATCTAGAATACTGGTTCTCATGGAAGAAATACATGCAAGAGACAAGGTAGCAAGAGTATGTGGCTGATTCTCTGATAGGACAGGGAAGATTGATCATGGAAGAAATGTTTGTTCCTGAGGCATCAATGCAGCTTAAAGGCGTGACAAGCTGTGGGAATGGATGGGTAGGCCAAAGGATGATTATGGAAAATCACAATTGTAGTCTCTGTATCTACTCAAGTGAAATAAAAGATCTCAAGTTTGCAGCCAACCCAGTCAACTGAGACCTGAAGAGCTTGGGTTATCTTTCAGTGGTAGAGTACTTGCCTAACATGCCTAGTGCCCTGGATTTCTCTAGAACAACAACCACAGAATTAAATAAACAAGTATAATCTTCCAAGAAAGTGTCCCACAGCAGATGATGTCAGAGCTATCCTGAAGAAAGAGTAGGTGTTACCTACTAGGAAGGAAAAGGCTAGCTCTTGTGGAGGTGATGGCTAGGTTAGGGGCTCAGATGACTGTAGGTGATAATGCTACTGCTTGAGGTTGAGAATAGAGAGGAGAAACAATCAAAAGGGAAGGTGATGGGTTTAATGATGGAGTTGTTCAAAGGAAATGCAAGAAGGCTCAGGATTCAAGAGCATGTTTATGCTAAAAGGAAAGGTACACCTGGGTACTGTTTGTCATTTATCAGCTCCTTAAAGCAGTCGAGACATTGATCATATGAACAGAAAATAGGCAGATTGCCAGGAAATTCAATATATTCTAAGTACTTTATATGGCTGAGACCCCTGATTCATCCTCCTAGTAGTGTTCTGAGTTACATTCATTTTATAGATGAAGAAGCTAGTGTGCCAAGTTATTTGTCAAAACCACAGCAGAATGGAGGTGGGATCAGAATCAGAACACTTTGACTCCAGACTTTCCCGTCTTAAGAACTATGAGTACTAACCCAAGGTGGTAGTGCACACCTGTAATCCCAACACTCTGGTGGCAGAGGATGGGGGAATCTCTATGAGTTTGAGGCCAGCCTGGTCTACAGGGCTACATAGAGAAACCCTGTCTTGAAGAACCAAAAGAAAAAAAGAAAAAGATTAATTAATAAATAATAATGTCCTAGATAAAGAATAATTTATAATATGCACTCATCCCCCCCCCCCTCATCTTGTATTTGATTTAACTTCGTGTTTCCTATCTCCCTTATAAGCTGGATAGAGGAAAGTTCAGTGAAAAGTGGCCAGGCCTGGTGACTCCCAGCTGTATCCCTTAGCTCACAAGGCTTACAAGGCTTCCTTACATTCAAGGTCAACCTAGGCCACAGGGTGAGATCGCATCTCAAAACAAAACAGACAAAAAAAACATGTTGGCCATTAAGAATTGAAAACATACAGTAAATAAAGTGTAACCTGACCACGTGGAAGCAAACCCAGTAACAGAAGGATAACTGAAAAATCACATTTATTTTTAAAATATGTCCTATTTATTTTGTTTTGTTAAGATTTATTTATTTATTTTATATATGAGTGCTTTATCTGCATGTATGACTTTATGCCAGAAGATGACATCATATCCTGATACAGATGGTTTATGAGCCATAATGTGGTTGCTGGGAATTGAACTCAGGACCTCTAGAAGAGCAGCCAATGCTGTTAACCACTGAGCCATCTCTCCAGTCCCACCCCCCCCCCAAAAAAAATCACATTTAAAATATAGTAACATGGGGCTAGAGAGATAGCTCAGTGGTTAAGAGCACTGGCTGCTCCTCCAGAGGACCAGGGTTCAATTCCCAGCATCCACATGGAAGCACACAATAGTCTATAACTCCAGTTCCAGGGATTTGACACTTTCACATAAAGCACATAAAATAAAGTTAAACTAAAAAGAAAGAAAAAAAAAACAACACACTCACTGGCTCCTGTATTTATCTGAAAACTTCAAGCCAAATTGATGAGGGATAAAAGAGAAAATGCAGATTACCAATATGAGAAATGGAAATACAGACCTAAATACAGACTCTAATTTGCAAATGGGTTGGAGAAATCACAGTAGAAAATAGAAAATATTTTTAATCAATGATAATGAAAAGGTCAATGTCAAATATAATTTATAATATATAGCTAAATATTTTTAGATGAAATAGTTGAAGTGTATCTGTTAGTAAAGATTTAAAGCGAATTCTGTCAGCTTATTTTTCAAGACTAGGAAAGGAAAATCAAATCAAACTCAAGGGAAGAAGTTAAATAATTAATGCATAAGCAGACATTAGTAAAGTAGGAAACAGTATAGAAAAACTAAAAGCTTAAAAATCTCAGGACTTAAGCCGGGTGTTAGTGGCGCACGCCTTTAATCTCAGCACTTGGGAGGCAGAGGCAGGTGGATCTCTTTGAGTTCCAGGCCAGCCTGGTCTCCAGAGGGAATGCCAGGATAGGCTCCAAAGCTACCCAGAGAAACCCTGTCTCGAAAAACAAAAAAACAAACAAACAAAAAAATTCCAGGACTTGGAAAGCTAATCACCATGGGCTAATAGCAAATTCAAGGCTAGTCTGAGGTAATAAGACCAGACTCCAAACAAATCAACTGTCCCTATATAAGTAGAGTGACAGAGATAAATGATTGATAAGAAGAGGACATTCCTTTTGATTCTAAAGATACTTAGAATAGCAGTAATGAAACTTTCCTTGAAAAACTAAAATTTAGATACCTAGATTCTTAGGCCATTCTTGAAATTTATGGTTATCATATCTAATAAAAATAAGTAGTGTGCCAATTCTTCTTTTACTGGTTTTGTTTTGTTTTCAAGACAGGGCTTCACTGTGTAGTCCTAGCTGTCCTGGAACTCACTTTGTAGACCAGGCTGGCAACCAATTTAGAGATCCACTTCTCTCTCTCTCCCAAGTGAATGCTGGGATTTAAGTGCCACCATGACTAGCTCAAATTCTCATCTTTTATTAGAGTTCTTGTATATATAGCAAAGAGTTCTGTATGTTTCATTCAGTCCTCTGTCCTTTCTTTGTAGTTTCATTCAGTCCTCTGTCCTTTCTTTGTAGGCTTGCTATGCTGCCTCTGCAGTTGGATACCTAACGGGCAGGTAAACTAAAGTCCACTTTATTTGAGTACACTGAAAGTTTGGGGTAGAAAGGTATATGTCAACTGAAAGCTTAGTAGGCTTGAAAAGATTGTAGAAGATAGTATTAATAAGAAATAAGAGCTCTAACTTCCTTAGGCCACTTTATATAAAAGGCTTTGTTCCAAAATGAGATTGCTAGAGCATATTCCTGTCTATGTTAGCTAGTTACTCACCCCTTATTTTTTACTAAAAAGTAATGCTTTTTAAAAATAACCATTTTAGAAAACGTAAAAAAAAATATAAAGAAGAAAAACTAAAATTACTGTAGTTCCACAACCATTAATATTTTTTTCGTATATCTTGCTTTTTTTCTACATTCACATATTTTTTAGGTGGAATTTGGACCTCTGATAAAATTTCTACCATACATTTTTGACACTTACATATAAGCTTTAGTAATGAATTTTTTTAATTTCTAAAAGTGAAGTTAATAATTAAATTCTAAGAAATAAAAACAAGCAAGCTCTCACAATTCTTTCTTTTTAATGGGAACCTTCTAAATTTGAGCTTGAAGAAAACCATCTAAAACAGCCTGTGAACCATTCTGTTGCTTTGTTTACATGTAAACAATATGTTAATCTTTTTGTTGACCCTGAAAGGCATTTAAATTATAGTCATTGGTGCCTTAATTGATTCTTAAATGATGATTATTTTAACAAGCTAAAAGTTTCATTTTGTAACATTAGCCATGTATAGGTTTTTACATTTAATTAGAAATAAGTAATATGCTAAGTAGAGCCTCCCATTTGTAGTGGCCACATTTGTAAGTGTTGAGTGACTGTCTGGAGTCCGTATCATGTCAAATTGTACAGGGAATATGACTACTACTGTAGAACATTCTAGGGATGGTACTGTTCTCGATACTTAGAATTGTGTTAGTGTTATTTTAAGTCTAAAAGATTCTTAAATTTGAAATGTAAAGTGATAAATTGAATTATATAGTTATACTTTATTGAGGATTTAGGCTCAGGAAGTGTGTCAAAAGAAAGCATTCAGAAAGATTTGGAGGAAACCATTTAGAATCACGTCCTCACAGAGATTTAGTATGTTAGGGAATGAAAAAAAATCATGTATAATATGTGTGGCTGTCAGAAATTTGCTTCTGTAATCAGTCAACTTGTTTTAACCCAAGTGTGATTGGAACAAAATAGTAAATTTTGTTCCAATAGTAAATATAAATAATAAAATAAAATACAAGTAATAGTTATATATCTTAAAAGAAACTTGATGTTACTCTTTCATAATTAAGATATTCTAGTAATTGTCAATTATAATAAAGGCCTACCTGTCTTCCCTCTGACCACCAAGAAGTTTCCATGGAAACTCTAACATAATACTAATTAACTGGTAGTTGGTATGTTCCAAGCTAATATAGATGGCATCTACACCTCTCCTTTTTCACTTATTAGGTTTGATCTGCTGTTGATAAGCTCTGCTTTCCTTCTAGGCCAGGAGTATGCCTTGTCGTTTCTGGTCCAGGTCTCATCCACGCCTTGAGTGGCATGGCAAATGCGAACATGAACTGTTGGTAATTAAATCATTCTTATTGAAAACTGTCTTTTAAAACATTTAAAACATTCTTATTAAATCTGTCTTTGCATAAGGGTGGAAGGTCATTAAGTGGGAAGTGGGCTGGAGAAAGGGGAGATGGGGGGGGGCAAAGGGTGCAAAGCCTGATTGATGTTCAGTATGCAACCTCAGGACAAGAGTTAATAACATTGTACTGAATGTTGGAAATTTGCTACAAGAGTAGATTGGGGTACTTTTATGACATATTAAAAAAAAACAAAAAATGTGGTATGATGAATGTTAAGTTGCTTGACCACAACATACATCAGTTCACAATGGATATCAAAGCATAATGTTGTAGCCTTTAAGTATATGTAATGTGAGGAAGAAACAGTTAACATTTTGGAGTTTCAGTCTGTGTATATATGTGTTTGTGTATGTGAGCATGCATGTAGTCCTAAATAAAAAACTGTTTTTTAAATTTGTTAACTATTGAACCTAAGCCCTCACTATGTTATGTAAGCCAGGTTAGTCTTGAATTTTTATAGTTTTTCAAGACATGGTTTCTCTGTGTAGCCCTGGCTGTCTTGGAACTAACTTGCGTTGTAGACCAGGCTTGCCTCAAACTCACATATATCTGACTGCTTCTGCCTCCTGAGTGCTGGGATTAAAAGTGTGTGCCACCACTGCCTGGCTATTAATATTTTTTTTTTCTGTGTATCTCTGGCTGTCCTGGAACTTGCTCTGTAGACCAGACTGACTGGTCTCAAGATCCTCTGTCTCCTAAGTGCAGGGATTAAAGGCATTACCATGCCTGGCAAAGTCTGGAATAATTCTTCTTCTTTTTCTTCTTCTTCTTCTTCTTCTTCTTCTTCTTCTTCTTCTTCTTCTTCTTCTTCTTCTTCTTCTTCTTCTTCTTTTTCTTCTTCTTCCTCCGCTTCTTCTGTTTCTTCTGCTTCTCCTCCTCCTCCTCCTCCTCCTCCTCCTTCTTCTTATTCTCTCATATAGTACATCCCAACCAGTTTCCCCTCCTTCCCTACTCTCTTCTCAGTCCCATCCACTCCTCTGTTTTTCTTCAGAAAAGGGCAGGCCTCCCATGAATATCATGTTGCAGTAAGGATGTACCACTCCTCATATTAAGGGGATGGGACAACCCAGTAGGAGGAAAACGGTCCAAAAGTAGTCAAAAGACAGCCCCCACTCTCACTGTTAGGAGTCCTACAAGACCAAGGTGCACAACCATAACATATATAAAGAGACCTAGTTCAGATCCATACAGGCTCCCTGATTGGAATTCTTAAAGAGATATGTCTGCCTCTGCCTCCTGAGTGCTGGGACTAAAGGTGTTTGACACTATGCCCAGCTAAGCTGTGTGTGTGTGTGTGTGTGTGTGTGTGTGTGTGTGTGTGTGTGTCAGAATCTTACTAAGTTAGCCAAGGAGGCTTTGAAGTGTGTGTGTGAATCTTACTAAGTTAGCCAAGGAGGCTTTGAACACCCATAGCCCAAACAGGAACCTGTGGTCCTCCTGCCTCAGTCCCCTGGTAATTAGGGTTATAGGTCTGTTTCACTATACCTAGCTGAGAAGTTTTTGGTTTGTTTGTTTAACACCTTAGTTCAGTATATAGAAGTGTATAGTCTTCATCTTGCTCTGCCTAGTCAGCATTTATATTCTTGTTTGTTAAAATTTTCTTGATAATGTGTTTAGTGCTTATTCTCCAGCCTTGCTTTTAACCTTTCTCAGCTACTTTACCAGTAATATCAGGACAAAGGGGATTATGTTCTAATCAATTCAGAACATAATCTTTTTAATGTGAAGGACATTTTCATTCTTTGCATGTTTTTAAAATTATTTATGTTTTTATTTTGTGTGTATGTGTGCACATGTAGGACCTAGCATGTGGAAGTCTGTGGACAACCCACAGAGGTTGGTTTTCTCTTATGCTATGGGCTCCAGGGACCAAACTTACCTCATGAGGATTGGTAACAAGTGCCCTTACCCACTGAGCTGTCTCGCCTGACCTTCACTGTGTTTCTTCTAGCTCTTTTTCCCTGTCTTCCTTCCTTGTCTTCCTCCTCCTTGTTTACCTTAGGAGTTGATATTTTTAAAAATCTTTAAGTTTGAGGGCTGGAAAGATGGCTCAGAGGTTAAGAGCACTGGCTGCTCTTCCAGAGGACCTGAATTCAATTTCCAGCAACCACATGGTGGCTCACAACCATCTATAATGAGATCTTGTGCCTTCTTCTGGCTTACAGGCATATACATGCAAGCAGAACACTGAATTCATAATAAACAAATAAATCTTTAAAAAGAAAAAAACCATTAAAAATTTGATGTATGTTCTTTAATCTTGAGAAATAAAAATTGAGAACTATTACTCGTTTTGCCATTTCCAAATAGGTTTACTTAGGAAAATATAAATGCCTTCTCTCCATTTCAGGAATAATGAAGGCATACAATTGATTTTCTGTTACTACACCGGCAAGCCTAACGTTAGCATCTAGAAGGGGTGAAGCTAATGAAAAGCATTTGCTGATATGTTCCATCTTTTTGATTTTGAGGACAGCTACATCTTATATTCTTTTAACCTCCAGTTTTTTAAGGAAGATGTAGTTTTCTATGTCTAGTCTCTGTCTTAGTTGATCACAATTGTTTATGATGCATTGGACACTGCTGAATGTTTTATATACTCTCATTTGTAACTATCTTTTTAAAAAATTACTATTTCAGGCCCTTGATTGTGATTGGTGGTTCTTCTGAAAGAAATCAAGAAACAATGGGAGCTTTCCAGGAATTTCCTCAGGTATTTACTTCTACCATCCAAGCAAGGATTAAACACCACTAAAGTAAAAACACTGTCTTAGTTGGGGTTTCTATTGCTGTGATGAAACACTGACCAAAACCAACTGGGGATGAAGGACTTTATTTTCTCATCCAGGGAAGTCAGGCAGGCACTGATACAGAGGCCATGGGGAACACTGCAAGTCAGTAAGACTTGCTTCTCATGGCTCACTCAGCCGTTTTCTTATACAACTCAGGACCACCTGCCCAGATGTGGCCTGTAGGCTGGGCCCACCCACATCCATTATTAACCAGTAATGCCCTACCGACAATACAGGCAATCTGATGGAGGTATTTTCTTAGTTAAGGTTCTTTCCCCCATGCAACTCTAGTTGTGTCAAGTTGACAAAAAAACTATCACAATTTATAAAATCTGTAAAAAAAAAAAAAAAAAAAAAAAAATTCTAAAAATCTGTATTGCAAGTAAGATGATGGCTTAGTGGATAAAGGCACTTATCACCAAGCCTGAAGAGTAGTGTTCTAACCCCAGAACACACATGACAGGAGAGACCGATTACCACAAGTTGTTCTCTGACTTCCATATGTGCCATGACATTTGTGTATGTATGCATACAGCATACACTAAATAAACATAACAAAATTTTTTAATCTATAAAATAAAAACAACAAAAAAGGAAAATTACAAGTGTGTGAAAGATTTTCTGAATAAGGCAGTATCAGGTTGTGTTAAGACTGAGGGGCTAGAGAGATGGGTCAGCAGTTAAGAGCTCAGACTGCTCTTACAGGGGTGAGAATACAGTTTCCAGTACCCACTTTGGGTGGCTCACAACCAGTGGCAACTCCAACTCTAGGGGAATCTCATGCCCCTTCTGGCTCCTGTGGATATTGCACCAAGATAAACAAAAACACACATACTGAATTAAAAATAAAAAGATCTAGAGTAGTGATTCTCAACCTTCCTAATGCTATGACCCTTTAACACAGCTCTTCATGTTGTGGTAAGCTCAACCATAAAAGTATTTTCATTGATACTTCATAACTGTAATTTTGCTGCTGTCATGGATCATAATGTAAATACCTGAGTTTTCCAGTGGTCTTAGGTGACCCTTGTGAAAGGGTCATTCGACCTCCAAAGAAGGAGTGGCAATCCACAATTTAAGAACTCATCTAAAGAAATATACCAAAGTTGACATGACTTAATTTTTTTTCATTTTATTTATGTATCTGGGTGCTTTGCAACATATATGTCTGGTCACTGTGTGTATAGTACTTGTGAAAACCAGAAAAGGGCATTGGATCTCCTGGAACTGGAATTTCAGATAGCTGTGGTCTACCATGTGGGTGGTGGGAATCTAATCTGGGTCCCCTAGAAGAGCTGTCATTGCTCTTAACCACTGAGCCCTTTCTCTAGCCCGTATAGATATATTTTATTTATTTATTTTTGATTTTTTTTTGAAACAGTTTCTCTGTGTAACAGATCTGACTGTCCTGGAACTCACTCTGTAAACCAGGCTAGCCTTGAACTCACAGAGATCTGCCCTCCCCAGTTCTGAGATTAAAGGTGTGAGCTACTACCACTAGGCTATTTTTATTATTTTTAAGTGTGTGTGTGTGTGTGTGTGTGTGTGTGTGTGTGTGTGTGTGTGTCTGTGTGTCTGTGTGTCTGTGTGTCTGTGTGTCTGCCTGCATGTGGGTATGTGCAGGTGCCCACAGAGACCAGAGAGGTATCAGACCTCTGAAGCTGGAGTTACAGTTGTGAGCTACCTGATATGGGTGCTAGGAATTAAACTCGAGTCCTCTGGAAGAGCAGCAGACTCTTTTAACCTCTGAGCCATCTCTCCAGTCCATCCTGATTTTTGAACTGAAATTAAGTTCTTTACATAGTAATAAAGATGTAAGAATTAAAAAAAAAAAAAAAACCAGCAGAGTGGTGGTAGTGCACACCTTTAGCCCTCAGGAGGCAGAGGCAGGAGGATCTCTGAGTTTGAAGCCAGCCTGGTCTACAGAGCAAGTTCTAGGACAGCCAGGACTATACAAAGAAACTCTGTCTTGAAAAACAAAACAAAACAAAAAGATGTAAGAATAAAAATGGCTTTGGGGTATAACCCTCAGACTCTATAGACATAGTTAAAAGAAAACAAATTCTTCTCAATATTATCAGACTTGGTATACATTTTATTTTAGGAGAAAAGAAGTATTTCAAAAGTTGAAAAAATAAATTTGTCAGCAAAATGTTACAGCTTCAAAAATAATTTGCAGAGAGCTGAAGAGATGGCTCAGTAGTTGAGAGCACTTTTACTTGTGGAGGTCCTGGGTTCAGTTGCCAGCACCTGCACTGTGACTCACAACTATCCATAACTCCAGTCCCAAGGGATGTGACCTTCTCTACTGACCTCTACAGGCACTATGCACATACATGGTGTACATACATATATGCAGGCAAAACACTCATATACACAGTTAAGTAAATAAAGCTAAAGAAAAATATTGACCCAATACAAATAGCTGAGAGTGAATGGGTTGACACGTAGCATGAATGCATTGGAACTATACATGGTAGGCATATTTTCTCCCTCTGAACCATACCCAGAGTTTCATAGAGAGTTTTGTATCATAAACTGATATAAAATACTACCCTTCGTATAAGTTAATGGAAAAATTATGTCCTTATGCCCTTCAAAAACAAAGTTTTACTAGTTAATTGTAACAGTAACAAAAGTATTCAAATGATGCTAATATATCCAGAAAAGTAGAATCGATGAATAATTGGAAGGAAATTTAGGTATAGACTTGAATGTGGTGACACCCATTCCCAACAATTAGGAGGCTGAGGCAGAAAGATCATGAATTTAAGACTATCTTAGGCAAGCAAGACCCCCATCTCAGAACAAAATGAAAAGAAAAAGAAAATTTAGGACTGGCAAGATAGCACAGTGGGTAAGGGTACTTGCCATCAAGCCTGACAAGCCAAGTTCCATCCTCAGAATGCACATGGTAGGAGACTCAACTCCCACAAGTTGTCATATCACCTCCATTATCCACATACACAGTGTCTTAGTTAGGGTTTCTATTGCTGTGAAGAGACATCATGACTACGGCAATTCTAATAAAGCAAAACATTTAATTGGGGCTGGCTTACAGTTCAGAGGTTCAGTTCATTATCATCATGGCAGTAAGCATGGTAGTGTACTGGCAGACATGGTGCTGGAGAAAGAGCTGAGAGTTTTACATCTGGGTCTGCAGACAGTAAGAAGACAGAGTGACACTGGCCTGGCTTGAGCATTTGAAACCTCAACACCTCATCTCAGTGACACACATCCTCCAACAGGGCCAGTCCCTGATACATAGTGCCAGTCCCTGTGGGCCCATGGGGGCCATTTTCATTCAAACACCACATACAGAGAGGAAATAAATGCATCAATTTTTTCAAAGGAAATTTGAAATTACTTCAAAAATATTGATATGAAGCAGGGAGCAGAGCATTAATGCCAACTATGAAATTACATTTTCCTAAAAGTAATAAGTTTATTAGATTAAAAATTAAAGCACACTTTGATCTAAAATTCAATTATCTTTTTCTTATTGGAAGTCCTTAAAACTGAAGGACATGAGCATAAGAATCTGAAAACTGACCTGGCGGTAGTGGCGCACTCGGGGAGGAGGGGGAGGGGGAGGGGGGCAGTGGCAGGTGGATCTCTGTGAGTTCGAGGCCAGCCTGGTCTACACAGCAAGTTCCAGGACAGGCTCCAAAGCCACAGAGAAACCCTACCTCGAAAAACCAAAACCAACCAAACAAACAAAAAACAAGAATCTGAAAACTGAAGGCTGATTTTGGGCCTGTCAGGCCTGTGTGACTAAGGCTGTCATCTTTTCCATAGATTTCATACTGAAAAGTATCAAGAGAAAGTTTCTCCATGTTCCTTCAAGTACATTAGACAATGTAGAGGTAGCACCCCAGATTCCCATGTTCCCACAGCAAATACTTGAAAGGAAAAGCAGCAGAAATGGAAGATGAAGTAAGATGGACAAGTGAATTTATATATTCCTAGCTGAGCACTTGCTTTAATAGGCCTGGCCAGCTTCCCTTCTGCTTATACTCCCCCAGCAGTTTATAAGAGTGCCTGTTTGCCTGTGTTGTGGTACATGGTGCATGGTGTATATTATCTTCAGTTTTGACAACCTGAGAAAGGAAAATAATGTGTTGTTTTGTTTCCAGAATCATCCTGAGGGAGGACTAGGACTTTGTGATTTGAATATTTTTTGAGATAGCCTCAAAAAAACAAATAAAAATAAAACCCACATTTTTCTGTCTTGCTTTTAAATGTAATAAGAAGTAATGACTTGAATGTTTTGTCTTCCTTTATGAAAGCAATATGATTGTGAGCTGAATTGAAATGATCTTCATTTTCTCTGTAGGTTGAAGCTTGCAGACTATTTAGCAAGTTCTCTGCCCGGCCAACCAGCTTAGAACATATTCCTTTTGTTATTGAAAAGGTACAGTATTTACTGAAAAGCTCTTCAGATATTGGACCCAGCATCTCCTATATACCAAGCACATGCTCCTCTACAGAGTCACACTGTCAGCACTGCTATTTTTGTTCTTAATGGAATGATAATATAGCCAGACAATTAAAAATGACATTGTTAAAAAGCTATTTACATTCTAATGTTCACTGCCATTATATTTAATTATTGAAATAGAGATAAAGTTAGCTATTTTTGGAAAAAAGCTTCTCCTGTATGTTAGTTTCTTAAATTATCTTTTTAGTTAAACCAAAGTGAAGATAAATGTATAATAAGCCCTTGGGTTCTTATCTCTTAAGCATTTACAAAAATATTGGGAAGAATGCATATAAGATTGTCATTTAGTTAATTAAATAGTACATTGTAAATTAATGTTAGCTAACGAGTTTTATGTGAAATTATATTTGAGCTATTTCAAAACTACACATTACAGAATCAAATCGACATATATTAAATTGTCAACAGTTTCTGGAAACTCTGCCAAATGATTAAGGTTAAGAAGTGGGTGAAAGTTCATGTTCTAACATAAACAGCAAGCAGAGCCTTGTGGATATTCTTCAAGTGTAATAGAGTATGAATTTCAGAGCCCTACAGAAATTATGTATCCCCTTTAGGATACATAATAAATATATAAATATATTTAATGGAGAACATTTCAGTTTTAATTATGACTTTTTCATCCAACTAAGAATACCTAAAAAAATTTAGTGTTCATTTTACACTTTTACATTGACTTCAAGAAGCATATGATAATTGAGGCATTTTGTTTGTCATAACACAGGCAGTGAGGAGCAGTATCTATGGTCGTCCAGGTGCTTGTTACATTGACATTCCTGCAGATTTTGTGACCCTCCAGGGGAACGTGAATTCTATAAAGTAAGAATTATTCAGAATTCTTTCTTAATATTGTGTTATCATACTTAGTCTTTAAAAAGAATTTGTCTAGCAGTGTGTCAATTTCCAAGTGTCTCAATGTTTTTTGATGATTTTGTAATTAAACTGAATTCTAGCCAAAAGGCTTCTCTTCATTTAGATGGTATTACTTAGTAACTGTCTGTGGATTTAATTACTAAATCAAATTCTTGGAACTTACTGATTCCTCATTCAAAGTTATTCGCCCCGTAACCTCAGATATATATCTGCATTAGTGTATAAGTTATTGTAAGCATCTTACTGTAAGCCAAGAAATGAGGTGGATGATTGGTGAAAACCTATTACGACTCAGAATAAAAAGTGTTTTTTTTCTATCACCCATGTAGCTTTAAAATGTTCTGAATTGTGTTTCTGTAATTTGCCCTGAACTTTTATTTCTTGAATAAGCACTGAGTGGGAGCTGGAGAGATGGCTTAGTGGTTAAGAGCAGGGCTGCTCTTCCAGAGGACCCAGGTTCTATTCCCAGCACCCACATGGCAGCTCACACCTGTCTGTAACTCCAGTACCAGGGGATCTTGTATCCTTACACCAATGTACATAAAATAAAGTTAAATAAATATTAAAAAAAAAAAGAGCACTGAGTGAAAAGAAGTACAAAAAAGTCACACTCGATTATCATTCACCTTGATACAGATGCTGACTGTAGTCCATTGAATCCCTAAGTGGTATTTTTTTAGTTTTAGGAATAAAATATGCTTTTTCTATTAACAACATTGTTAGAAAAATCCAGAGATGTATAGTATATAGTCTTTTTAAAAAGAGATTTATTTGTACATCTGTGTGTGTGTGCGTGTGCGTGTGCGTGTGCGTGTGCGTGTGCGTGTGTGTGTGTGTGTGCGCGCGCGCGCGCGCGCGCGCGCGTTTGCCATACATGTAGTGGTGTCTGTGGAGGACAGAAGAAGGTATCATATCCCCCGAAGCTGAAGTTACAGACAGTTGTAAGCTACCTGCCGTGGGTGCTGGGAACACACATCAGGTCCAGGAAGAACAGCAAGTACTCTTGACCACTGAGTCTTCCCTCCAGCCTTTTATCTAAGACTTTTGTCTAAGAAATCCTTTTATCTAAGGAATGACATTTTAAACATTTAGTACCTGTCCTTTTTATCATGCATATTTAGTCAACATGTTGAATTTTATATTTAGAGATTTTTAAGACTGAATTTCATTGTGTAGTCCAAGCTGGTTTCAAACTCAGTCCCTTTCCCAAGTACTGGGTTTACTGTTGTGCATATATGTTTTTGCATTCCTGCTGTAGTTTACTTATTGAACATCATAACATGCTTCATTGTTGGTGTGTGTGTGTGTGTGTGTGTGTGTGTGTGTGTGTGTGTGTGTTGAGACAGTGTCTCACTGCAAAGCCTTGGCTGGAACTCACTGTGTAGACCAGGCTGGTCTCAAACTCATAGAGATCCACCTGCCTCTATCTCCCAAGTGCTGGGATTAAAGGAGTGTACCACCATTGACCAGCAAGTTTCATTGTTTTAAGGATATTTCTTAAATGCAAGTTTTGTGGACCTTGCTATTATGGAAATGGCTCTCTAGTGGCTACAGACAGTGGTCAGTGTATTCAGTGTAGTGGGTAGTTTCTGTCTGTGAGAAACAGACATGAGGACATCTATTGTGTATATGTATGAATATGACAATCAAAATAATACTGAGGAATGAAGGACAGTGAGCCTTAGGGAAGTTTAAAATCTGTAACCTTCCTTTAAAGTTGTATACAGGTTAATGCCCCTATTTTATTGTGTGTCCAGATATTTGAATAATATAGATCCCCATTTTTTAATGTGAGAATAAATACCATGTAAAGTAAGGACTTGTTATGCAGAAATTAACTATGATGGTTTTAATAGTTCTTTTAGTAAGACCTGGTATGATGCTGTAATTTTAGTTTACTAGTGAGTGGAATACAGAATGGTGAGATGACAACAGCAGGGACTTTGGCAGCAGAATACTGCTATAGTGCATCTCTGCCATATGCCATCTGGAACCTGGTGCAAATGAGCTAACAGTAATACCTTACCTTGTTGTTTTGAAAATCAAATGAGAATAAATGGGATATAGTATTACATACTAGTGTATAATGCTTTTTCTATTTTAGCTACTACTGTTTTCTGTTTTACTGTTCCTGCTGTGGTGCCATTGACCCAGATCATCTGTCAATGCATTATCCATTTGACTGGCAATTATTAGATGATATTAAGGAATACTTCTTGATTTGCTAGATGTGATAATGATTTTATAGTTGTATAAAAGAAAGTTCTTATCTTTTAGAAAGCTGTGTTTGCAAGCTTTTTAAAGGTCTGATTCCTGCAGTGAATTTAAAAAGATTCAAGGGGGTGTGGTGGGTACTCTGTGTGTACGAGTTATGCAAATGTGGTAAAATAATATTCTCATTAAATTACCACATTGAGTTTATGGAGTATTTTTTAGGTAGGGTCTATGTATCCCAGATTGACCTGGAACTACACCTCTGTAGAACAGGCTGGCCTCAAACTCATAGGGATAGGCCTTCCTCGGCCTCCTGAGTGCTGGAATTAAAAGTGTCTATCACCATGCTTGGCCAAATATATGTAAAATTTGAAATTTTCACAGTAGGAAATTTTAAAATTAGCCTGTTTTTAAATATTCATTTATATATTTTGATCTATATGAGTGTTCTGTCTGTCTGTATGCTTGCAGATCCCCATTATAGATGGTTGTGAGCTACCATATGGTTGCTGGGAATTGAACTCAGGACCTCTGGAAGCGCATCCAGTGTTCTTACCTCTAAGCGATCTCTCCAGCCCCCAAAATAAAAAAAAAAAATGTTTTTTTGGCTTTTCAAGACAGGGTGTCTCTGTGGCTTTAGAGGTTGTCTTGGAACTCACTCTGTAGACCAGGCTGGCCTCAAACTCACAGAAATCTGCCTGCCTCTGCCTCTTGAGTGCTGGGATTAAAGGCATGTACTACCAACACCTGGCTCCCAAATAACTTTTTTTTAAAGCTCTGACTGTAGAAACTTACTCTGTAAACCGGGCTGGCCTCAGACTCATGGAGACCCACCTGCCTCTGCCTCCTGAGTGCTGGGATTAGAGGTGTGCAGCACGACTCTTGGCCTAAAGCATTTATTTGCGTGTGTGCATATGCATGCTTTAATGGTCACAAGACAATTTTCTGGAGTCAGCTGTCTCCCTCCACCAGTCCACAGATTGAACTTCGGTCCTCAGATCATCAGACTTGGTGGCAAGTGCCTTTGCTTGCTGAGCCATCTTCCAGTCCCTAGCCTGTCTTAATTATAGCACCTTTTTTCTTTCCAGGTACAAGGAGTGTTGCCTGCCACCTCCAGTTAGCATGGCCGAAACCCCTGCTGTATGTAAGGCAGCATCTGTTATTAGAAATGCCAAACAGCCCCTGCTCATCATCGGGAAAGGTAGCATAAGAACTCCTAACTCACAGGCTGTGGGAATGTTGGTTCTCTTTAGACATTGTCTTCCTTGTTTGTTTTTATGTGCTCTAGTGTTTGTAATTGGAATAAGTGGTCATTTCATCCATTTTCAAATCGCAGAACTTATCCTCAGTGGCTCAGAGACCTCACTTTTACAAAGAATAGTTTCATTTCTTGACTTAGAAGTAAATGTGTTTTTTTTCTATTAGAAATATTTTGGAAAATCTAGAAAAGTTTTAGAAAAAAGAAATCTCTTGGGCTGGAGAGATGGCTCAGAGGTTAAGAGCACTGACGGCTCTTCCAGAAGTTCTGAGTTCAATTCCCAGCAACCGAATGGTGGCTCACAAACACCTTGAACGAGATCTGGTGCCCTCTGCTGGTGTGTAGGGCACATGCAGACAGAAGACTATATACTTAATAAATAAAATCTTTAGAAAGAAAAGAAAGAAAGAAAGAAAGAAAGAAAGAAAGAAAGAAAGAAAGAAGGAATCTCTCCAAGGAAGCCTGTTTTGGCCTTCAGTAATTTATTTTTTTTTGTCTATTTTTACATACTTTGTTAATGTTATATAGGCAGTTTTATATTTGATAAGCTATTTTTCTTAAAGTTATTTAAACACAATTTTAACATTGAATGATATAACATTGACACTTGCTGTCAAATGTTTGTTTATTTATCGTAGTTTTGATAAACATTCTTATGCAAAGGTTTTTCCATAGTTAGGATTTATGGTAGAGCTCCAAAAAGAACTAACTAAATTAAAAGGTGTGGGTGTCTGGAAGACTTTCGGTACTATTGATACATTGCTTACTCCTTAGGTGCCATAGGAACAATTTATATTCCTGTTAATAATTTATTATTATTGTTTTTACTTCTTTTATTTTGTATTGTTTTTTTGAGACAGGATTTCCTACATAGCTCAGGTTTGTCTCAAACTTACCATGTATCCTGGGCTGATTTTGAACTCACCATTGCCCTGCCTTGACCTTCTAAGAACTGTGGTTATAGACATGGCTGGGAATATATTCTTATACCTGCTTGCTGCTCTAGAACCACTAGGAATACTTATGACTATGTTCATCAATTATCTCCTGCTTAGAAGCCAACTGTAGACAAACTGAAGATAGTTTTAAGGAAGGTGATAGCACTGAGGGTATAGCTCGGTGCTAGAATGTTTGCTTTTGTGTCCTGGGTTCTAGCCCCAGAGGTAGAGGAGCAAAGAAGGAAAAACCTTGAGGTCAGTGCTGAGTTCAATGCTTTGTATGATGTATTGGTTTTTTGACTGGCAAGTAACTGCTTTGAGTCTCATCACCTGACTTACAAAGGATAGCAGCTACCTAAATAGCATGTAATTAATAGCAAAGATTCAAGGTGGATTCCAGTTTTCAGTCTTCCTTGAAAAACATTTATTTACTAGTGCTTACAAAAAGGCAGCAATTGTAGAAAATATTCCTAAAGGATGCAGTGAAATAATAATTTCTATCTAAAGGGCACTTGCTGACAAGTACAGTATGCTGGTGTTTTGTTTCATTTTGTTTTGTTTGAGACAGGGTCTCTCTCTGTATTCCTGGCTGGCCTAGAACTTACTATGTAGACCACACTGGCCTTGAAATCACAGAGATCCACCTGCCTCTGCCTCTTGAATTTTGGCATTAAATGAACTAGTATATTCTTAATAATTTTTGGGGTCTTTTTTGGCGGGGGGGGGGGTTGTTTGTTTGTTTTTATTTTTCGAGACAGGGTTTCTCTGTACAACTTTGGAGCTTATCCTGGCACTCACTCTGTAGACCAGGCTGGCCTTGAACTCACAGAGATCTGCCTGCCTCTGCCTCCTGAGTGCTGTGATTAAAGGAGTTCAGTTTTAAATTCTTTCCAATTCTTATATATGGTGTATGTGTGTACATTTTCATGCATGTGCACATGTGGATACCAAAAGTTGATACTAGGTATCATCTTCTGTAGCTTTCCATTTTTATTTTTTTTATTTATTTTTTAGAGATAAGGTCTCTTACTGAACCCAGAACTCATGATTCAGCTAGAGTATCTGGCCAATGATTCCTGGGATCCACCAGTCTATACTCTTCTAGTGCTAGGATTACAGATGTGCCACCTTGCCTGGATCCAGACTTGAGTTCTCATGATCATAGAGTTACAAGAAAGGGAGGTTTTTTTTTGTGTGTGGGTGTTGGGACCACAGCTGTACCATGAAAAAGCAGTAGTTCCCCAGGTAGATAAGTGAAACAAAGGTAGTCTAGGAAGAAGGAACTGAGTATACAAAGACATCAAGACAAGAAAAAGAGCAAGAAAACTTTCTGGCGGAAATAAAAAAAGGACTACTTTTCATCGCATGTGCATAATAAACAGTTCTAAGATGGCCTTTTAGTGCTGAACGTGATACTTAATCTGAATGTACACTATACTATGTAGTAGGATTGCATAGAGAAATGGTTAGTATGCTATTAGCTCTAAAGAATATAAAATTAAAGCTGCGCAATGGTGGCACATACCTTTAATTTCAGCACTCAGGAGGTAGATGGAGGCAGAGTTTGAGGCTAGCCTGGTCTACAAAGCCAGCTCCAGAACAGCTAGGACTGTTACATAGATAAACTCTGTCTCAGAAAAACCAAAACAAACTGGGTAGTGGTAGCTCACGCCTTTAATCCCAGAACTCGGGAGGCAGAGGCAGGAGGATCTCTGTGAGTTCGAGACCAGCCTGGTCTACAAGAGCTAGTTCCAGGACAGCCTCCAAAGCTACAGAGAAACCCTGTCTCGAAAAAACAAAACAAACAAAAAATCCCAAGACAACAACAACAAAAGGATATAAAATTAAATAGTGAAAAATAATAGTGGTCATGATGACTTCAGAAGTGAAATTATTCCTATATTGTCAAAACAGTTTTTTTTTCAATGTCATTGAGGACATGTTTTATGTGTAGCACACAGTTGTAAGACAGGTAGGTATGTGCTCCCTCAGGTAATCCTGTCACAGACGCAGCATTGTAGAGATACTAGAGAGATCTGCAGAGCTTTTGAAACTCATGCATCCTGCACAGTATACTGCAGAAGAGGCTTACAGGTAATGTAGAGCAATTAGTGAAAGTACAGTCTTGGTTTTTCAGGACCAAGGTCTTCCCTGCCCACTTATGTTCATGGAATTGTGGGTAGTAGTTTAGTAGGCCCCAACCAGGAAGCAGGAAAGTGAAAGCAGCAGGAGATACAAGATACACTTTTTGTTTAGAGGCCATCCTTCAGAATAGTCATTCATTCATTTTCCTTTCAAGCTGATGTTTATGCAGGAGAGAGTATTTGGGTCATCTAAAAGCAAATTCACATGATATGTTGGAGGTTCTCAGTGCCAAGTGTAACTGAATTATCCAATGAGTTGCTTTTCTTTTAGGTGCTGCTTATTCCCATGCAGAGGACAGTATCAGGAAACTGGTGGAGCAGTGCAATTTGCCATTTTTGCCCACCCCGATGGGGAAGGGTGTTGTCCCTGACAATCATCCAAACTGTGTAAGCTCAGCCAGATCCAGGTGCGTGGTATTCCAGGTGTTTGTTTGTTCGTTTGTTTGTTGGTTTTGTTTTGTTGGTTTTTCAAGACAGGTTTCTCTTTGTAGCCTTTGCTGTCCTGGAACTCACTCTGTAGACCAGGCTGGCCTCGAACTCAGAGATCCTCCTGCCTCTGCCTCCTGAGTGCTGGGACTAAAGGTGTGTGTCACCACTGCCTGGCAGTTGTTTGGACTCTTATCTAATTTCCATTTTTTCAATATTTTTAAAAATGTTTCAATTAGAATCATACTACATAATATCTGCCTTCTGATGCCTACAGAGTAATATGCTTACAGGACTGTCTGTAGAATCATTGGAATTTTCACATAGCAAAAGACCCAAATTTAGATGATCAAGTTACTCAAAATTTGTGAAAACACAAACTGGTCTCCATTCTTTAGACATTAGGTGAATATGCATATAGAATATTTTTGAAAGCTTTTCCAGACTGAGGATGGAGCTCAATTGGGAGAGTGTTTACCTAGCAGGTCCTACATTGCATAAATTGGCATGGTGACACCACATGTTAATCCCATCACTGAGGATGTAGATATAAGAAAATCAGAAGTTCAAAGTCATCCTCCTACATAGAGAATTTGAGGTTAACCTGGGCAACATGAGACCATGTCTTGGGGAAAAAAAAAGAATGAAATTCTGGAATACAAATGATGTTTATAAAACCTGCTTTCTCCTAGAAACCAGTGTGAAGTATGCTTTGAGATGCAAGTACAGGGGTTGGGAGACTGGGGTGTGGCTCACTATGTTGCTTTTCTAGCATGCATGAAGTCCTGGTTCTATCCCCAGAAACACGTACAAACCAAAACCTACCCAGGCATAATGGTGCATACATGTAACCCCAGCATCTGGAGGCAGAGGGAAGAGGATCACAAGTTTGAGGCCAGCTTTAGTTAAAAAAAAAAAATTCTATCTTCAAAACAAAACAACAGCACATTACTTCCTTGTGTGTGTGTAAGAGATGGGGTATGTTTTGGGGGGTGGGGTGCACACATGCAGGTGTGAATGACAAAGTGTCCTTAGGTTTCTTCTCAGTCACTTTGCCCCTTAGCTGTGAGACAGGGTCTCTCACTGAGCCTGAAGCTTGCCAGTTTGACTAGGCACCTGGCTTCCACCTCTCTCCACCTGTCCCCACCCCAGTGTCCAGATGGGGACAACATCACAGCAGTCAGTCTTTATGTGAGTGCTGGGGGTCCAAACTCAGGTATCCTTGCTTGCACAGCAAGCATTTGGTCCACTGAGCTATCTTCCCAGTCTTACAAAATTATTTTAATCAGAAAGATCAGATTTACTCTAGAAGCTGCAAATTGTTTAGACTTCAAAAATATTTTAGGAAGTTTAGAACAATTCAAGTAAAAAATTATCAGTATGTTTGTTGTTCTCGATAAATTGTGTTTTTTTTTCTTTCTTTCTTTTTCTTTCTTTTTAAATAGGGCTTTGCAGCTTGCTGATGTGATTGTGTTATTTGGTGCGAGACTAAACTGGATATTACATTTTGGACTGCCTCCAAGATACCGGGCAGATGTGAAGTTTATTCAGGTACTGAGGGGGCTCTGATCAACTCTGTGCTTCTTTGTTCTCCTTGGTTTTTGTGAAGAACCTTTTCTCTTACAGAAATAGATTTTACAAATTATCTAACATAATTACAGGTACCAAACCTACAAAGTGTTTTGTGATAATTCTAATGAGAAAAGCTCTCAAAGTTTGAAACAGCTTGAAAAGCATAATTTGCCTTTCTTCACAGTTGGAGTATATTTTAAGACAGAAAAAGAGAGGCTTAAGCAAGGTGGTAGACTGAAGTGACACCCTCAGTCTTGTGAGGAGGTGAATTTTTCTTTTACATGCCAAAATGTGTCAGCCTTTGGAAATCACTAAGTAACTCTCCTTTCACTGCCATTAACCTGAATGTCTAGAAAGTACTCTAACCTTTCCTTGTGACTCTACATGTATGTTCCTGGTGCCTGCTGAGGCCAGAAGAGGGCATCACATATCCTGGAACTGCAGTAACAGATGATTATGAGTCTCCCTGTGAGTGCTGGGACTCAAGCTGAGGTCCTCAGAAGAGCAGCCAGGAGTCTTAACTTCTGAGTCATCTCTCTAGCCCTTCTTCCAGTTCTTCTTGGGCTGTTTTTTGATTTGTGGTTGTTTTTTGTTTGTTTCTTTTGTTTTGTTTTTGTTTTTCCAGACAGGGTTTCTCTGTGTACTCCCTGCTGTTCTGGAACTCATTTTGTAGACCAGGCTGGCCTGGAACTCAGAGCTCCATCTGTCTCTGCTTCCCAAGTGCTGGGATTAAAGGTGTGCTTCACCACTGGCTGCAACAGCCTTTCTTAAAGGTTTTTAAGAGTTTGCTGCTCTTCCAGAGGACCAGGGTTCAATTCTCAGCCTTACATGGCAGCTCACAATCATCTGTAACTCCTATTCTAAAGTATTTAATGCTATCTTCTGTCTTCTTTGTGCACCAGTCACACATTTAATACACGGACATACATACAAGCAAAACACTCATGCACAGAAAATAAAATGTAACATAAAAACAATTTTTAAAATTTGTTCAAAACAAAAAAAGACCAAACATGGCTTGTTCTTCAGGTTTTTCTCTTTTTTAGATTGATATCTATGCAGAAGAATTGGGGAATAATGTAAGGCCTTCTGTGACTTTGCTAGGAGATGCAAATGCTGTTTCTAAACAGGTAAAACCTTACTCTGAGTTTTAGTTTTAGTGGACTGGTCTCTGTGGACAGTCATCTCTGGATAATGTTTCTTTTGATTTACTTGGTGGCCTAGTGACATCAATTTTAAACTAAGTTTATGATAGAAAACTAACTTTAATTGTAACTTTGGAACTTAGTAAATTCAGCTTATTGTACATTGTTGATATTTGTAGAAGTTAAGCATTTTAGAACACTAATTTAATATCATGAAAATTTAAGGTCATTCAAACCAGAATTCAGTAAGCAGAGTCCTGCCTGCTTTCTGAAAAAATTACAATATGGCTTTAGTTAATTAAACTTGACTTACCCAATGGGAAAATCTAACTGTATATTTAGGTACTAAAACAATTTTTACTCTTCAAGCTATAATCAAGGACTTGTCTGGCTTTCTATTTACATATAATCTATAGATACTATTGTGGCAGGAGGTAAAATGGTCACATTTATCACTTGATTGTGTATGATATTCATTATCTTGAGTGTACAGCACTGAGATGCAGATGCAGTCCCTGCCACACTCTGCAGCACTTGGTCTGTGTCATGTGCTCACCAGGCCCCCCATCAGTTGCTCACTGCAGGAAGAGAAGTAAGAGTGAGCAATGCAAAGGGCAGAGCAGTGTACTGTGCCTTCTTTAAGAAAGTTTATTTTTAAAAAGGAAAGTTTTTGTTTTTGTTTTCTTTTTTTTTTTTTTTAGCTTTTGGAACAGTTTGATAAAACCCCATGGCAGTTCCCCACAGACAGCAAGTGGTGGAAGACTCTGAGGGAAAAAATGAAGAGCAATGAAGCTGTATCCAAGGTAATGTGGGACCAGTTGAAATTCAGGATCCTGCCAGGTTGATGAGTTGCTTAGTCCTCCCATTATAAGGCATAGGCAGACCTAAAAAGCACTGCATTGTGTGTGCTTTGGGGTCAAAAAGAGTGCTGCTAGGGCACAGCTCTCATGAGATCCACAAACCAGAAGTCAGACCGGAGCCTAATAAAAAATGGTAGTGAAGCCAGGCATGATGGCACATGTCTTTAATCCCAGCACTCAGGAGGCAAAGGCAGGTGGATCTCTGAGTTCAAGGCCAGCCTGGTCTACAGAGCGAGTTCCAGGATGGCCAAGGCTACACAGAGAAAATCAATGTTGGAAAAGAAAAAAAGGAAATAAAGTTTCAACCATGTAAACAGTTAAGAAAAAAACATGTGTATACCCATGTGGATGTTTGTACTTTACCTTGAAAAAGGCCTCAAGCTCCTTGCATAATTTAGCATCCAAAGGGTTATGGTTCTTGAGTTGCTATGAAGTGATAGAATAAAAGCAATCTGTTCTTGGAAAGTTTTTTAGTTTGATTTTGATGCATAATAGCACAATTAAATCCTAGGGCGTATAAGAGTTGATGTAGAAATGTCACCTTAATTCCTAGGGCATGTTAGAATATGGTTATCTGTCCTTAAGATATCTTTCCTTCAAGGCATGTGAGTGTAATAAGTAGTTCCTTTATTAAAATGAAAAGTTTGATCAGTGTATATAATCTACCCATACACACTGTCATTTATCTTTTATGTCACTGCTGGAAACTCTTGCGGCTTTCACATCTGCCCTTGTGACTTTGCCTCATAATGAAGGTTGGGAGATTGTCATGAGTTTTGAAATCACCACTAATCCTTACCAGTTAGTACTACAATAAATCACTTTGGCAGTGTTGGTGTTTTCTGTTCAATGTCATTGTAAATAAGCACTTTCTCTTTGATTGTCAGATGAGATGTTGGGCTTTCTTCTTTAACTGTTTTGTGTATTCGTGTGTATCTTGGGTGCAATGTTCAGTATACACCTAGGGTTTCTTCTTTTTAAATTCATTTTATTTTTTGTGAGTGTGTGAGAGTGTGTGTGTGTGTGTGTGTGTGTGTGTACCATGTGTGCCTAGTACCCTCGGAGGTAAGATGGAACTGGAATTATGGATAGTTGTGAACTACCATGTGTTGCGGGAACCCAACCTGGGTCCTCTGTAAGAGCAAGTGCCTGTAGCACAAATAATAAAAACCCAGAGACATATATTGGGGTCAAAGCTAAAGATCAGAGAAACAAAGCGACCAGCCACTTGAATGTTCTCATCTTTACCAATGCTTAGACCGAAAGGGCAATCCTGTCCTTAGACTGCATCTCCAGACTGCATCTGTCTCCATCAAACCTCAGACTGCACTGAGCTCCTGTCTCCTCCCGCCTTATATTAATCTCCTTTCTAGTGCTGGGATTAAAGGTGTGGGATCCCAAGTACTGAGATCACCTTTGTGTGAGCTCTGTTTCTCTTTTAGACTGCATCAGCTTTTTTTTTTATGCTTTTTTTTTTATTTTATTAGTTCAAATTAGGAACAAGCTTGCTTCAGATGTCAATCCCTTCTCCCTCTCCCTCCCCTCACCCCCAACATCCCACCTGCCCTTAGCCATCCCCCCTCCACTCCCCAGGCAGGGTAAGGCCCTCAAAAGGGGCTCCCCAAAGTCTACCACATCATCCTGGGCCAGGCCTAGGCCCTACCCCATGTTAGACTGGATCAGTTTTGTGTAGCTCATTGTGGCCTTGAACTAACAGATCCATCTGCCTCTGTCTCCCAAGTGCTGGGATTAAAGCTGTGTACCACCACTGCTTGGCCTCTGTGGCTAACTAGTGTGGTTACTGGTATAAAGGTGTGTACCCCCACTGCCTGGCTTCTATGTCTGTGACTGGTTTTGCACTCTGATCTTCAGGCAAGCTTTATTTGTTAGATCAAAAACAGAGTATCACCATAAGTGCCCTTGACCACTGAACTATCTCTCCAGCCCAACCTGTGATTTCCTCCTGATAGAAAGATACATTTGCAAATTTGAAATTTGAGTCGGGCACTTTTGTTCTCTAATGTATCTATCATCATAGAGTCACTGTGTACTTTCAACCAAACATCATAGCAGAATTGATATGGCTAACTCCACTGTGCAGGGAAATCTTAATCAGTGACTATTTCTACTGCCAAGAGTCAGTCTTAGTTCCGTTTTCTATTATTGTAAATAAATGCATCTTATCTCCAGGATTCCTTAGGGTTTGCTCCTCTGTCTGCTCTAGGGTGTGGGGAGTCTTTCCTGGATTGTGGTGTAACCTCCAGCAGAGCAGGGTAGCACAGGTGAAGCTGGGAGCGTGGGGACCAAAGAGGACTGTTACTGAGAAACACCAGTGACTCCTCTCAGCACTAGCGGGCATGAGAATGTGTGAAAACATCTACCTTACTACTGCGCTGTCATTCAGGGACTTTTTAAATAACAGATGTAACATAGCTGCTCCTTTACACTGTGTGAGAGAAGAACCAGAGTTTCAAATCATCTTCTGTAGTCCTAGCATTTTAGTTTTAAATTTAGGACCATACTTCAGGTAAAATTGTTCTGAAAAATAGTTAATACAGCGTTTTCCAAGAGTGCACAGGCACGATTGTTCTGTTTGTTTAACCCAATGCTGTTCAGCCATCTTTAGGTCTATCACTAAGTCATGGGCAATTCCTCAGCTTATTCATTGTGTTCCAAACTCATATTGTACAGCACATTGTTCTTAGCATGGTCCTGGATTGTTCACAGTTCAAAGAGTTGCCACTGTATAGCTATTTGGGGGATCTTCTAGCTTATTTGTGGTATTGAATTGTTCCAAAATAACTTTGGTAATAGCTTATTGTTTTCATTATGTTCCAATATAATTTAGTGTGTACTTACCTCTATTTTTAGGAATTAGCTTCCAAAAGATCCCTCCCTATGAATTATTACACAGTATTCTACCATGTTCAAGAACAGTTACCCAGAGACTGTTTTATAGTAAGCGAGGGAGCAAATACTATGGACATTGGCCGTACTGTGCTTCAGAACTACCTTCCTCGTCACAGGTAAGACTCCAAGAAAGAAATAACAGTGCATTTAATTTGAAACCACAGTAATGCTGATTAAGAAAAATATTTGAGAGTTATACCTATCTGGTATAAGAACATATTTCATAAGTGTATTTTTAAATTTTCTTTAGATTTATTTAGTTTATTTTATGTGTGCAAGTGTTTTGCCTGCATATATTTATGTGCCTGCCTGGTGCTCTCAGAGGTCAGAAGTTCCTCTGGAACTGGAGTTACAAGCAGTTGTAAGCCTCCATGTGGGCAGTGGAATCAAACTCAGGTCTTCTGCAAGAGCAGCAAGTGCTCCTAATCTCTGAGCCATCTCTCTAGCCCCACATAAGTATATTCTTATTTTGCTTTGTTTTTTTGAGACAGAGTTTTCTCTGTGTAGCCCTGGCTGTCCTGGAACTTATTCTGTAGACCAGACTGGCCTCAAACACAAAGGGATCCACCACCATCTATCTCAAGTATATTTTTAAGTGCGATTTTATAGTTTTAATGCTTTATAATTCTTGGTATAATGTAATGATTTCTATGCTCAGTGTTCTAAGATTATATTTACATTCATCTAAGCAATTGTGAGTGGCTTTTTCCTTTCCTTGACAAATTACTTCCTTATATTCCTCAATTTTTTTTTGTTTTTTGTTTTTCAAGACAGGGTTTCTCTGTATTGCTTTGGAGGTTGTCCTGGAACTAGCTCTTGTAGACCAGGCTGGCCTCAAACTCACAGAGATCCTCCTGCCTCTAGCTCCCGAGTGCTGGGATTAAAGGCGTGCACCACCAACACTGGCCCCCAAATTTTATATTAAAGAAAAAAATGTCTATTTCTTAATTTTTCCATAAACCATATATAGATTGAAAAGTTCGTGCCAACTAGTTTGATTTTGGCTTTTGTTGTTCCTAACAGGCTCGATGCTGGTTCCTTTGGAACAATGGGAGTTGGTTTGGGATTTGCTATTGCAGCTGCTGTAGTGGCTAAAGATAGAAGTCCTGGGAAACGGGTCGTCTGTGTGGAAGGAGACAGTGCTTTTGGATTTTCTGGCATGGAAGTGGAAACCATCTGCAGGTAAAACAGAGCCATAAATCATAGCATTTTATTCTCATAAATATGAAAATTTATACTTATGTACTTCACAAACAGGTGTCCTGGCACAGCATTGTGTTTTGAGGTCCCTAGTTATAAACTTTAATGTACAAACTCCCACTGTATCAGCATGAGGACTCCCCAAACACTTACCCCAGCTGTATTTAAATTATAATAAAACTGTTTTACATAGGGCTCATAGTAGGGTTTTTGTGAAACATGTTTTGGGACTTTCAAAGCTTTGGTATATAAAACTAACAAGGTCAAACCAGGTTTGGCAATGCACCCCTGTAATCCCAGCATTTGGGATTAGAGATGGCAGTGGAGGCAGAAGGATCTGAAGTTCAAGGTTATCCTCAGCTGAATCCTCAGCAAGGTCAAGGTCAGCTTGGGCTACATGAACCCGTATGTTAGGGGAAAGCATTGTCTATTAGAGGTCTGTATTGACAACCACTTGACATATGCCAAAAAAGATGATGTATGAAGAGAATTTAGCCTTTTAGAGGGTGATAATTCTCTTCTAGCTTGGAGAATAGATAGTTGGCACATTTATGTTACTTAGTTGTGTCATTACCACAAGCCCCCAGGGGGGAAATATATATATGGAAACCCACATTCTTTTTCAGCCTTTTTAGGTTTTTCATCTTTGCTATACTGCTTGAGACTTTTGGATGCTTGTTTTTGTGCTGATCATGCCATGCTGTTATGATCCGAGATGCAGACTGGGTATTAGTTGCTGTGTGTCTTTCACAGCATCCAGCATGAGCTGACTGTCACTGAAGCATTCAACAATAGAATGGGACTTTTCAGACAGTGTTCCTGGGAACTATGTAGAAACAGGCCTAGGAGGGTAGGGAATGGAGGTGTTTTTCTTGTAACTGTCTGGAAAAGTTTAATGATTTAAGGTCCATAGCTAAACAGACTATCAACCCCTAGGCTGCAATGTTTCTATCAATGGTTTGATACTTATTAGGATAAGAAATGCTTAATTTCCTTCTTAATACTGAAAAAAATCTTACAAAAACATCTACTTTTAAGTAAAAATTTCAGTTTTAAGAAAAGAAATTGCTTTACAAAGAATGATCCCTTCATAGTTTACTTTCACTCTTAGGTACAACTTGCCAATCATACTCTTGGTTATAAACAATAATGGAATCTACCAAGGTTTTGATGCAGACACTTGGGAGAAAATGTTAAATTTTCAAGAAGCTGTTACAGCGTGAGTAACTCAAAATGTATAGTTACATTATGTCGGATATTTAGTCTGTCTTTTAAAAGTTTGCTGGATTGGAATGTGCCTACATGCTGTAAACTTGGTTAATTTGTCTGCCCTCTTAAAGGGCAGAAGCCATTTCTTCATGGTTCCTTTTTATACAACTGTCCATGATTGTTTACAGTCAGGGAACCACTGAGAACTCAGGTCAGAATTTGTGATGTCTATACTAGGGGAGCAACAGTGCTATTATTTATACCAGGGAGGACTATGTTGTATTAATCAAGGTTCTCTCAAAGAGCAGAACTGCCAGTGAGAGTAAGGGCAAGCAGACGAAAGCAGCTTTCCTTCTGTTATGTCCTTTCATGAGGACTGCCATCGGAAGGTGTGGCCCCGATGTGCATCTTCCCACCTCAAATGCCCCAGCTCAGAGAACACCTTCACAGACATGCCCAGCTGCTTGGGTGTTAGTTGATTCCAGATGTAGCCAAGCTGACAGCCAAAATTAGCCTTCACAGGAGCTGGCATGTTATTTGTGATTTAAAGATCTTCCTTTTTTTTTTTTTTTTACCACAAAGCTAAGCTAAACCTTCATCATCTGATGGCAGAGTCAAACTAAGTCTGTTAGAGCTGCCATGGGTATTGACAAATAAAAATTGATGAGACAGCTGGAGAGTAGAGTACCAATATTTTCATTTATGTATTGTTTTTCCATAACCATTTGTATTAACTACTTTTCAATTGCTGTGATAAAACACTATGACCAAGGCAACTTATATATAAAAAAAGTTTAATTAGACTTACAGTTCTAGAGGGTTAGAGTTTATGATAGTGGAATGAAGGCATAACACTGGAGCAGCAGTTGAGCTCACATTTTTTAATATTTTTTTTTAAAGATTTTACTTATTTATTATGTATACAACATTCTGCTTCCATGTATATCTGCACACCAGAAGAGGGCACCAGATCTCATTACAGATGGTTGTGAGCCACCGTGTGGTTGCTGGGAATTGAACTCAGGACCTCTGGAAGAGCAGTCAGTGCTCTTAACCTCTGAGCCATCTCTCCAGCCCCAATATTTTATTTTTTAATTGATTTTATATACCATCCACAGTTTCCCCTCCTCTCCCCTCCTCCCACCTTCATGTAACCCACTCCCACCCACTCCTCAGACAGGGTAAGGCCCTCTATGGGGAGCCAGCAAAGCCTGGCACATTCAGTTGAGGCAGGAGGAAGCCCCCCTCCCTACCCCATATCAAGGCTGAGCAAGGTATCCCACTATATGGAGTGGGCTTCAAAAAGCCAGCTCATGTGCTAGGGATAGATCCTGGTCCGACTGCCAGGGATTCCACAAACAGACCAGGCTACAAAATTGTCGTTCACGTGTAGAGGGCCTGTTTCAGTTCTATGCAGGATCCCCAGCTGTTGGTCTAGAGTCCCTGAGAGAGCTCACATCTTGATCCACAAGTAGCAAGCAGAGAAAGCATACTTAGTATTTTGAAACCTCAAAGCCTGCCGCCAGTGACACACCTTCCAACAAGGTCACACCTCATAATTCTTCCCAAATAGTTCCAACAACTGGGGACCAACCATTCAAACATAGGAGTCTACGGAGGCCATTGTCATTCAAATCACCATGCCACACCTCTTGGTTTCATTCTAGTTGATATGTAAACTGTGCTATCTGGTGAAGTAGCTCCTAATCTAGTTACTACTTAATTTTAGTTAAAGATAAATAATGTGAAAAGTCCAGTTTCTAGGCTGAGGATATGGTTCGTTTGGGAGATTACTTGCTTCTTAAGCACAAAACCCTAAATTTGATCCCCAGCATGTCTTACCTTGGGAGTATTAGAGCACACCTATTATTCAGAAGGTAGATACAAGATCATCAGTTCAAGGTCATCCTTGGCTGCATAGCAAGTCTAAGCCAGCTTGAGTTACATAAAATTTTGTCTCATAAAAAAGAAAATCAATACCCTTTTATCTTTAAATGAGTAGTTGTTGACAGTTGATGGCACTAGTTGCAGATGATCTGATGCCCTCTTCTGGCTTCCTTCACACCTGTAGTGTGAAGAGACATACATGCCAGCAAAATACCCATATACATACAAAATAAAAATAAATCTTTTGTTGCTGGGCATAGAATACCAGCACTCGAGAGGCAAAGGCAGGCAGAGGAGTCTGAGTTGAGACCAGCCTGGTCAACAAACTGAGTTCTGGGACAACCAGGGCTACACAGAGAAACCCTGCCTTAAAATCAGTCATCAGTCAGTCTTCTAAAAATCCAATTAAAAATCCAAATACAGTATGGCTGCCATACTGTATATGAAACATTTTTATCATTACTGAAAGTTCTATTAGACATTGCCATATAAACAATAAAAAATACAGGGAGTCAGGTGTAGCGACACACACTTGTAGTCCACCTATTCTGTCTGGAAGCTGGAACAAGAGGATCACTTGAGCTGATGAGTCTAAGACATATCAAGACTCCATCATATACAAAAAAGACTCAGTTGAAAATATGGGGGAAACTAACTTGAGCACTTGGGAGGCTAAGGCAAGAGGATCCAGAGTTGAGTTTACACCATCCTGAGCTATATACTGAGTTCCAGGCCAGTCTCTGCTACATAGCAAGGGCCTGTCTCAAAACAAGCAAAAATAAAGAGAAAGACATGTACTGGCATCTGAGCTCCGATGGTGCTGCCTCCATGCCATCCCCTCTGCTGGTTTTGTGTGGTGAACAGCCAGCCAGCTGTACCAAAGGACACATGACATGGGCCAGACTGCTCCATAACCTTGCCAGTTAGCACCCTGAAGATTTACATGACCACACACATCACAGCCTGCAGCCAGGCAACTTTGTACACACTTTGAGAAATAGATGAATTTACCTGAATCACATTTAGCTACTGAAAATTCAGTATCAATAAGAACCAAAGCTGAAAATCTTTGAAAAGTTGAAATGACTGATGACTTCAAAGTTGGAGATTTTCAGATTGAAGGGTGTAGTCCACATCCAGCAGTTAAAATGTAGATGACTGTTTCAAGTGCTTTCAAAGGGGTTGTTGGATATTGTCTTTAAGTCATGGATCCAATGCTCAGCTGATTGTTTTTGTTTGTTTGTTTGCTCTAAAGAAAAAAATAACTGTTTAAAAAAATCCATGGGGTAGGAGAGCCAGGCATGGTAGCACAAGCCTTTAATACCAACACTCAGGAGGGAGTTCAACATCAGCCTGGTCTACACAGCAAGTTCCAGGCCAGTCAGGGCTATATAGATCCTGTTTCAAAAGCAAATGAACAAAGGAGGGGGGAAAAAAAAAACCAACAACAGCTGGACAGTAACTTATCAGTTGTTGTTGCATTGACTTTTAAGGATGCCATCACTGGCAGATAGAGCTTCCCATTCTTTTAATAATTAAGGCCTGGAGTTTGCCTAACTCACCAAGGGGCATGAAAATACTGAGATGGAGTAAGGGAAGGACATTTGTTTTACATACTTCTGTTACATAGAGCTGTTCTGAAAAAAAAAAAAAGTATGCCTTGTTGGTGGGTCAGCTTACAGTTTTTCACAGATAATGTTGGGAAATTTCCTTTTTTTATAAGCTGAAAGATTTAACTTTTATTGACTTACAATTACTTTTCAGTGCCCCTCCAATGGGTCTTTTGCCAAACTCGCATTATGAGCAGGTCATGACTGCATTTGGAGGCAAAGGGTATTTTGTAAAAACACCAGAAGAACTCCAAAACTCTCTGAGGCAGACTCTGGAAGACGCAAGTAAACCCTGTCTTATCAACATCATGATTGAACCACAGAGCACACGGAAGGCCCAGGTAAGTTCAGGCAGAAAGCAAGAAAAGCATGTTCTCTGCTGACTCTCCCTGAAAGGCACACCCCCTGCTATCCAGAGTTCCTCCTAAGTTTGTTTCTGAGTTTAAGATAATTGTTACTTGTGCTTGTTAAAGTAACAAGTGAGCAAAACCAGGCTCAGTTTCCACCACAGAGCTCACAGTTCAGCAGGGGAAGTGGACAGACAGTAGGGTGCCTCACAGCTTAGTGCTACTTGACAGCAAGGATGTGACTGCAAGCAAAGAAATGCATCGGTGTTGTGGGAAGTAGTGCTTAAGCTGAGATCTGAATGAGTTAGCAAAGAGAAGATGGAAAGACAGGGGCTCTGTGGTCGAGGCGGAACAGACCAAAATAAAGGAACGGAAAGAGAAGAAAATGCATGAACACAGTGTAGATGAGCCTGCACTCAGTGGATATGTTTGGTTGCATTCAACTCAGTTATGTGGCCTCTAATGCCTAGTGACACAGTAGCTAGTATCTCTCTCTTGGTTCCTAGACACAGATCTGCTGTCAGTTTCTGTCTTCTTTGAGCAAGATGGGGCACAATGGCCAGATCCCTGAACAATCAATAGAAGACACAACAACTGATTTGGAAACTGTCAGATATATAGAATTCTGCTGAATTTCTGTTTGTGTAAAGGTAGACATCAGAGACTTCAGAATTTATCTTAAAGCCAAGAGAAAGGGTACCAGGAGCAGAGCCCACTGGTCAGGCAGATGAACACACATAGGATAAGCCAGGGAGCAGGCAGGTGGCATTGGCTGGGGTCTTTCTAATCCTTGTAAGGCTCTCTTTCAAATCTGTTCTACAGTTTTCCTCTGGATGTCATTTGGGTATTTCTGGAGAAGTGTAAATTATCACTCCTATTAGTCATTCTATAGGGTTATTCTTATATTAAATACTTTAACATTTTTATTCCAGTGGAATTTTGACATATTTTCATTTCCAAGGTTTTTTTTTTTTTTTTTTTTTTTTTTGTGTGTGTGTGTGTGTGTGTGTGTGTGTGTTTCCCGAGACAGGGTTTCTCTGTGTAGCTTTGGAGCCTATCCTGGTGCTCATTCTGGAGACCAGGCTGGCCACGAACTCACAGAGATCCAAGCTTTTTTTAAATAAATGTTTGTATATCACCATTTGTCATTGATTCACAATGCAGGCTGGCTGATTCCTACTTTATGTAGGAATATCTTTATGGCAGTGGTTCTCAACCTTCCTAATGCTGTGACCCTTTAATACAGTTCATCATGTTATGGCGACCCCAACCATAAAATTTTTTCTGCCACTTCATAACTGTAATTTTGCTACTGTTATGTATCATAATGTAAATATTTTGGAGGTATGGGTTTGCTGAAGGGGCTATGACCCCAGGTTGAGAACCATTGTTCTATGGTAACTGTGTCTTGGCCAAGTGGGGCGGACACTGTTTGTCCTATAAAATGCTCTGTAGTTCCTCCTGTTTGTGCTTCTCAGACTTGGGATCATGGTCTCATCTTCTCTGCTGAGTAAATTTGTTTCTTTCCAACTCTGGTTTTCCGTATCCTGATCACTGTTAGTGGAAGAAGAATTAGAAACAATGAGTTTCCTAGGCTGCTTTATACAAGACCAGTTAATTTTTAGCTCCTTTTGACTAGACCAAACACAAACCTTATTTTACCACAATTATATAGTTCTTCCAGATTTTAAAGCAATTACAGTGAGTCTAATATAATTATTTCTTTTGACTGAATGTTGTCCTCTTTTTTCTCTTTAGGACTTTCACTGGCTCACCCGTTCTAACATGTGAATAAATTAGTTGATAGTTTTGAGGAATTTTCTCTTTCCAGCAAAGTAGAATTTACTTTCCCTAGCAAAATTACCACACTGCCAAAATTGTATTTAAAAATATTTTAAATTATGTTTTATAGTAAAGAATTTGATTAAAAACAGAAAAGATTTCCATAAATTGTTATGATTTTGGATCATAAATGATCCTGAAGGCCAATGCTAAAGGCTTGGTCACTAGCTGGTGGCACTGCTGGAAGGTGATGGAGTCTTTAGGAAGTGGCCTAGAGTAGAGACATTGCTGGAATTAGGACCCTGGCATGCATGCCACCTCCCATCCTCCCGTCTCTACTTCCCAGAAACCTCTCATGAATTTCCTGTCATGATAGACCCCAGGCCAAAAGCAAAAGTTGGGCCAAGTGACCAGACTGAAACCTTCACAACTGAGCCAGGAGCTGGAAAGACAACTCAGCATTTAAGAGTACAAATTACTCTTGCGGAAGACATGAGTTCAGCCACATTGGGTGGCCCATAACCACCTGTAATTGAAACTCCATGGACACCAGCTTCTGTGGGCACCTACACTCATATGCACACACCCACACATAGATACACATAATTAAAAATAAAGCTTAAAAACTATGAACCAAAATAAATATTTCTTCCTTTTATATTGATTTTCCCAGGTGTTTTGTAAAATAATAGAAATTGATTAATTTCCACACAAATAATCAAATAATAGCATTGTAATTGTCTAACTGCCAAGTTACACATTGGTTTCCTTTTATGTAAACCCATTTCTCAAGTTAAAACTTTTATCTTTTAAAAATACTTTCTGTCCAGACCAGCACTCAGGAGGCAGAGGCAGGTGGAGCTCTAATGAGGTTTACAAAGTGGAGTCAGAAATAGATTGATAACAGGTAGTTTATTAAGTAATAGTACTCATGAAAGGGAGCCAGTGACCAGGTTTGCACCAAAGCAGGAGGGACCCACAAGATGCTTCCTAGTGAGCTCAGCCAAGCGAAAGAGAAAAGGGGCTGCATGCGAGCCACTGTCCTACTTAAACCGTTGTTACATCACTCTGACCACGCCCAAGTAGGCGTGGTCAGGGTACCTGGGACCAGGCCCAAGCAGGCATGGTCAGCAGTACCTCTTAATCAGGGTTTCTCCAGAGCTCTGTGAGTTCAAGGCCAGTCTGATCTATAAAGTGAGTTCCAGAACAGCCAGGACTGTTACACAGAGAATTCCTGTCTTGAAAAAACAAACAAAACAAAAAACCCAACACTGGAGAAAGAAATGAAGGCCCCAAAAGATGTAATACAGAGATACTTTCAGTAAAGTTGGAGTATGTAGACTCCTTTTACTTTTGATGACTTGGTTCTAGTCTCATTTGTAGTGGAGCATGTCCTGTAGTTGATTAGTTGAATGTTTATCCTGGAAAGAACTTAATGATCCAGAGAAGTCACACTACCTCCAAACTAGCCATTGTAGATTAGCTACCTGTGTATGCACACTGCACTGAGACCAACAGAATTATCCATGATAATATAGTCATGTGCTGCTTAAGGATATTTTGGTTATTGACGGAACACATACCCACATATGCATTGTATCCACATACACAAAAAATAATTTTAAATTTTAAAGTAAGGAATTATGCCAAATAAGTCAACACACCCAAACTTACGCTTATATAAATAGGGGAAAAATGACAAGCAATATAGCTTGAAATTTCAAGATTTTAACCTACGTCTCATGGGGTTTTGTTGTTGTTGTTATTGTTTGTTTGGTTTTTTTGGGAGGGGGCGCTGTTTGATACAGGGTTTCTCTGTGTATCCTTGGCTGTCCTGTGACTCACTCTATAGACCAGGCTGGCCTCAAACTCACGAGATCTGCCTGCCTTTGCCTCCCAAGAGCTGAGATTAAAGGCCTGTGCTACCACCACCTGGTTGTATTTAACAGCTTTAATACAACTTAGTGATAGAGGTATTTTTATATCATTTTGGTGTCTTAGAAGATGTTAAAAGTGTTTTTGCAGTTGCTGGGGAATCTAGGACTCTGTATATGCTAAGCAAACAGTCTACCACTGAGCCTTCTCCCCAGCTAAAAGTAAGCATTAGAAAAAAAAAATCAACAACTGTATTTTAAAATATTAGAAATGTGAGCTGGGGGAATGACTCAGTGCTTGCTGCTCTTGCAGAGGTCCTAGGTTTGGTTCCTAGCATCCGTGTGGAGGCGCACAGCTGCCTGTAACTCCAGTTCCAGGGGATCCAATGCCCTTCTCTGGCCTCTTAGAAACCAGGCATGCACATGGTACACACAGATAAATTCAAGTACTCACATAAAATTAAAAATGAACTAATAAATAGAATTAAAATATTAGAAATGTATATAGATGTTATTTTTACAATTTTTATCTATCAGAGCACAAGACTTTGTATCAAAATTTAGCTTATACCATACACCAGATCTGTCTGCATTGGCTAAGTTGGAGCATAAGAGACCACCTCACAGTAGGGAATTTGTAGCTTTAAATAGAACCCAGGAGATACTGTGGTGAGCATTGTATGGCTCCTGACAGGCCCCTGATCCAAACCTGTTTATGTACTTTTAAATGTAGAGAACCTGAGCTGCACAGGAGGAAACACACAGAGGAGCATCCGCCCTGGGTAGCCCACAGAACTTCCTTATTCTCCTCTGCCCCCGTGTGCCTGCCTGACAGCCAAATGATGATGTGGAGGGCATACTATTTTTAAGTTGAACCATATGAATCCATGTAATTAAGTATGAATGTCCCCTTTTTTGACCATGTTATCTCAAGTGAAGGAAAAAAATGTTGGCTGATTAATGGTCTGGCCAGCAGAGGTCAGTCCAGATGTATTAAGACCAGATTAACCCAAGAACACTTTAACTGATCACACCCGGCTTATTTTGAACAACAACTTTGCAGTTGGTCTTATCATAGTAATTACTTCTTAGAAGGATGGAATATTGAGAAATTCTCTCTAGGTGTATGTGCCTGCAATCCCAGGACTCAGAAGAACAGGACGGGGGAATCTTAAATTTTAGGTTAGCCTAAGCTACATAGTTTGTTGCCCAGGCTAGATCCAAACTCATAATTCTTCTGCCACCTCCTCCCAAGTGCTGAGTAATTTTTTTAAGTGAGAGACGGTGGAGAAATGCTGCATTACCATGAAGAAGTGCCAGTTGAGGATTTGGCAAAAAGCCTGAGCAACCTGCCTTGATTACTGTGGGGAGGGGAGTATGCTGGTGAAGGTGCAACCACCTGGTGTTATCTGGGTGCTATTTCTGCTGCTAAGCTCAAACTGAGTAATGTGAAAGAAAGCTGCTGATGGCCTTCCACGCTCTACCTGACAGTAGCGGTAAAAGACTGCTGTGGATTCAGCTCTCACAGGCACAACTGTCTCTACTCACTGTTTCCACTGGCCAATCTTCCATCTTCCCTCCTCTTCCAGGTGTTGGGGAGCAAAGAAAGGCATATCTAGAAATCTAATATCTCCAGGTTCAGGGTGTGAAGGGACTGCTTACAGAGGCAAGGGCCATCATTTCTTTCCTTTCTAACCTATAGTCCTTGGGCCCAGCTCTGTGGTGTGGCTGATCTCCAGTCATGTGGGTTTCCTCCTGAGGCTTCTCTCTTGGTCCCAGAACATTCCTAATGACAGCCTCCCCACTCACGTCAGGGGAGGGTCAGGAAACCAGATGTGGTCTCACCCCAGCCTTGCTCCAGCTATTCTTGCAAAGCCTTCTCCCTAGTGCTCCTGCTACAGTATCCATGCTAAGTTAACACCCCACCCCACCCCACCCCCACCCCGGGAACCCAAGTCACCCTCTCATCTTCCAGACCTGAATCCTCTTGCTCCTGATTAGTCAGCCCTATGGTGACTAATCCTACTTAGACCTGGCAAACAGCAATATAGTACCATTGTCCTGGGAAGGAAGAGACATGGGGTCTTACATCACTAAAGCCCTAAGACTTTTAAGTGCAAGGTGCAAGGATGACCTGTCTTCCAAGAATCAGAAGCCCACCCTAATGCCCGGGTATTAAATAGACCAACAATGCTAGGGGGCAGAGGTTGGTGACATATGAGGCCCCAAATTAATTGAAATTTAGGCTTCTACCTTGGCAAAATTGAGTTCAAATTTTAAGTTCAATTGCTGACAATATCTCACACTTGAGGGCTGTAGCCTGAATTTTATGCCTACAACATTCATAAAAAAAGATAATAGCCCACTGTACCACCTGCCTCCACACTCTGTCAGCTCCTCCTCCTGTCTCTCACCTTACCCACCCTGTGTTACTTACTCTTTTACAGTTTTTGTGATTATTTGTACTCTGAATCCCATTCTTCCTTTCCACACCCAATTCCTCTCTTTCAGAATGGGAATGCTTACACTGGACTTATATGTTGGAAGTATGGAACTTGCTTTTTAATTTTATGGGGCTTCACAGCTTATCTTGAGTCTCAGAAAAGGCTGAACTTGGACTTGTCATTAGTACCAGAGCTGTTAAGACTATGGGCACTTGAGATGTATTAACTTAGTGGTTCTCCACGTGTGGGTTTTGACCCCTTTGAGGTTCAAACAGCCCTTTCACAGGGCTGTGTATGCAGGTACATAATGTATTCTGCATATCAGATATTTACATTGCTATTCTAACAGTAACAGCATTACAGTTAAGAAGCAGCAACAAGGGCTAGAGAAATGGCTTGGTGGTTAAGAGCATTGACTGCTCTTCAGAGGACCCATGTTCAGTTCCCAGCACACACATGGTGGCTCACAACTGTCTATAACTCCAGTTCCATGGTATCTGACAGCCTAACACAGACAAATGTGCACATAAAAATAAAAATATTTTTTAAAAAATGAAAAAAGTAGTAGCAAGGAAATAATTTTAAGGCTGGGCATCACCACAGCATGAGGAACTGTGTTAAGGGGTTGCAGCATTAGAAAGGTTGAGAAGGACTGTACTAAATGCAGTTTGCATTCTGTGATGGAGATGAGGATTTGGGGGCTAGGTGGAACAGTATGGTTTGAATAGGAAAGTCCTCCACAAGCTCATTCATCTAGGCCTCGTGATTGGATCTGATGGGTCTGATCGAATGAAGGGATTAATCCACTGATGGATTCAGACTATGTGCTCTTGCTGGAAGGTGGTGAAAAGTAGGTGGGGCCTCGCAGGGGAGAATAGGTGCCTAGGAGAGCCATTTCATGTCCTCTGTTGCTTCTTTGACATTTTCTACTTCCTGCCTGCCACAAGGCGAGCTGCTTTGCTCTCCTGTATACCCCCTGACATGTTGGTCAGCTCATCTTGGATTGGAACCTCTGAATCTATAGCTCTTCCCTTTAAGTACACCTCCCTTGTGTATTTTAACACAGTTATGAATAAACATATTAATATAGTAACAAAAACTTCACAAATATAGTATTTTAGTTAAAGTAAGGTTGTTTTGGTGTTGGTTTGGAGCTGGTGTGTGTGTCGAGGATTAAAAGCAAGATTTTTTGCACATGTTAAGCCAATACTTATACTACTAAACAATTCTTCCAGGCCCTTATGTGTATATGCTTTTAAGATTTATTTTTATTAGTGTGTGTGCTGAGGAGTACCATGTGTGTGCAGGTACCCGTGGAGGCCATAAGGGTGTTGGATCATTTGCAACTAGAGTTTCAGTCAGTTGTGAACCACCCATTGTGGGTTCTGGGAACTGAACTCCGGTCCTTTGGAAGAGCAGCAGATGCTTTTAACTGCTGAGCCATCTCTCCAGCCCCCCCTGTGCCCCACCATATTTTTTAAAAATAGTGTATTAATAGAAGCAAATTAATTTTGTAAAAATTACTTAAAGTTCTTTAATAAGGCCAACATATCAAGAGACAAATGCCATTGAAAAACCACACTTATATTTACATTTAAGAGTAGGAGCTAGCTGGGTAGTGGCACACAACTTTAATCCCAGCACATGAGAGGCAGAGGCAGGTGGATCTCTGTGAGTTCAAAGCCAGTCTAGTCTACAAATTGGGTTCCAGGATGGTCAGGGCTACACAGAAACCCTGTCTCACTCCCCCATCCCCTGTGTCAAAAAAAAAAAAAAAGAAAAGAAAAAGAAAAAAAGTAGGAGCTACCACATCTCACAGAGATACATGAACCAACACTCAAGTGGATCTCAAGTAGAGAAAGCATGACTAAGTTAAAATCTTTTACAGAAAGAAAAAGATGAAGCTGGGTAAACCACTTTCAGAACAGGTCTTGGGTAGTGTGGAGCTGCCCCTAATTGTCTCCAGTGTCCCTGATGTAATTAGGGTGGGAGGATCCAGAATGGATACCAAATAAAATGGGCCACAAAGGAAATCTGGGGTTCCAGGCCTGGGATTGGTTGGTTTACATATGAAAAGCGAACTGGCAGCCACAGCACCTGAAAGTTTGCCTTCACTGGGAATGAACCATTTGGAGTAGGGCAGCCCCACCAGGATGAGCAAACCCAAATTACAGGAGACAAAAGGTGTGGTTAATAGAGTGTCACTGATTAGTCAAGTCAGTAAGAATCAAATATTTGAGAAATTCAGGGTTCTAGTTTTTCATTATTTCTAGAATAACATCTTTCAATTTCATGAAGTGGTTGTTTGTTTGCTTGGTGGCATTTGTCCTTCAGCAAGGTTTTTAAGGTTTTACCAAATTGACCTTACAGAACTTTTATTAAGTTTGTTCCTGGACATGTATCGGTTTCATTGTCAATGTAATTATATTCTCAGTTTCCACTGTGTTTTATGTTTAATGTTTGTAATACATTTTGTGTATTGATGCTTACCTAATGAACACTTTCTTCTTGAGATGGGATTTCATATAACCCAAGTTGCCATTGAAATCACTATATAGCTGATGACCATGAACTTCTGGCCCTCTGCCTTCACCTCCTAAGAGCTGGAATTCCAGGTGTGTACCACTGTGCTCCTATTCATGACTGGGGATGGAACCCAGGGTTTGTGCATTCTGTGTAAGTATGCACCAACTGAACTACATCCTCAGCCCTGAAGGAATTAACTATCTTGAGACTTTTCTCATCCAGTGTCTCATACTCACAAAGCAGTGTTCAGCGGTACTGGGCAGGTAGGTGTGCTTCTACATGTTTTAGAATTAACACATCCCTTCTCTACTTTCCTCCTTCAGGAGCCAAAGATAACAAGAAACTACTAATGAGCATTTCCTGGACCTGCGGTGTTTGCATATTGTTACAGCTTTGAAATGTTCTCCAAAATAGATTATAAATGCTCTTCAGAAGCCCATATGCTACATGCATGGCTGCCAGCCTGTAGTGTTGTTGGGAGGTGGAGGAACCTTTTAAAGGTGGGGCCTAGTTGGAGGAAGCTAGGTAACTAGAGGTGTGCTCTTGAAGAGTGTGTTGAAACCCTGACCCTTCCTCTGTCTCTGTTTCCTAGTTGTCGTGAGGCCAGCATGCTCTATTATATGCTCCCTAGCATGATGTCCTACCTTGCCACAGGCTCCAAAACATTGGGGCCTACCAATGTAGACTGAACCCCCATAAACCAAAATAAAAATTTCCTGCATTAAGTTGATTTTCTCGGGTATTTTGTCACACCAGTGGAAAGCTGGTTATCAAATGTGTCCCACTCCCCCATCCCCCACCCCCCGCCCCAGGTATATAATGGCACCAGAAATAAATAACTACCATTTCTATATTAGGTAACCACAATAATTTTTTAATTTGATTATTGCTTATGAAGTGCTACCTGCCTTCCAGACATTGAGGTCAGTGATAAAGGTAAACATTGAAATGGCTGGTTTTGTTTTGTTTTGTTTTTGTGGTCTTGACCTTTGAAAACCTTGGGCCAGCTTTCTTTTGGTGAGTCAGCCAGGGTAGAATGACCTCTCCTTCCCATATAGGTGGAGGCACAAGTGAAGGGCTGTCAGCCCAGGTCCTCTTGAGAGACCTGTGATTACTCATGGGGACATTTGAAAAGGCGGGTTGAGCCACCAGATGAGGGTGTTCATCAGACACAGGGTGGGGTGGAGAGGAGGCGTCCATGCTTCCAAAAGCCAAAGAAGATGGAACGAAGCTTTTCTCAGAGAAGGGTAACCTTCCTATCCTTGCTGGACTCATTGGTAGGGAATAGCACAATACCTGGAAGATGTGGCCACGGTACAAACACATGGCAGATTTGAGAGTGGCTGTTGGGGTTCTTGTCTCGATAGTGCCTCCACAGTTGGAAGGAGAGTCTCTCAGTTGCACCAAGAATACTCTGGAGGTGTTCTTGCCACTGCCTTTAGACTGAGATGGAAACCTGGGAGGCAGAGTTTGTTCTGCGGGACAGATCTGTCTGCAGCTGTCCATTTGAGACAGTATCTTTGGGGAAAAGGCTTTGAGTGTGATGAGTCCATACGGGCTCTGCTTTGGTAGGTGTACAGCCTCTGTGAGCCTCAGCTTACCCTCTTCTAGTGAGGGTCATAGAGAACCTAACTTAGAGTTGGGTGTCATATATACTGTTCATGGAAATGCTTGGCAGCCAGTAGAGGAACACACTCCCCAGGGCTCTGACCTCTGCTCACATGTTGGGCCCCAACCCACAAAGTAAAGGGTCAGCAGAAGTCCAGCTTTGGCCCATCGTGGAACCATTTGGTAAGCAAAGTCCCCACAACCACACAGTGACTGTGTGTCTGACAGTCTGGGGAGCCAACCACAGGCAATGTTTTCCGTGGCAGGCTTCCTTCCACACCTCATCGGAAAGCCGAGCTGTATTGTTAGTTCAGGAAAGGTCCATTCATCTGAGCCAAACTGAATTAGCCAGCAGTCGGCAGCCAGGAAGTCACATGCTGCATTCCCAAACCAAGTAGAAATTAGTTTTAAATTATTTGTTGGTTGCTATTATCCATGCCACAGCTCCCTCCTATTAGGGCACATCAGAGAAAATTGGCTGCAGTCGATGAATGGATGTTTGGCAAGCCATTTGCTAGTGTGGGCTGTGTCCTTTCATGTGTGAGGAGTGGAGTCGGCAGCCCACATTTCAATCAACTGAGGGGCTTCCGATAATTTTGACCAAGCATATTGGAATCTGTCGGGCGGGACCCACACAGCCACACTATTTAAAGTCCCCCCACAAGTTTAAAAACAGATGAAAGATAGTTTCAAAGCTTTCACTTCTAATCATGGGGACAAAATGACCTTGAAGAAAGCATGGTTTATTTCCTTTTCTTTTAAGTTCATTTTGTTTTATGTATATGAAAGTTTTGTCTTCATACATCTGGTTACCATGTATGTGTCTGGTACTTAGGGAGGTCTGGGCTGTGGTGATGTGGATGAGAATGGCTGACATTGGCTCATATATTTGGGTACTTGGTCCCAGTTAGTGGGACATTACAGGAAGGATTAGAAATATTGCCTTGTTGTAGGTGTGTCACTGAGGACAGGCTTTTAAAGTTTCAAAAGACTCCGGTGATTCCCAGTGCTCACTCTGTTTCTCTGCCTCATGAGTGGATTAAGATGTGAATTCTTGGCCATTCCTTCTCTCCACCATCATGAACTCCAACCCTCTGAAACCATAAGCCAAGTTAAATTCTTTTATAAATTGCTTTGGTCATGGTGTTTTATCACACAGTAGAAAAGTAACTAAGACAGAAGCCATTTTGCCTGCTTGTCCTCACTTTTGCTGGAAAGTTCATCTACCCTGTCCTGAGACATTCCTACTCAAGTATTAGAACCCACTCCCTTGGGATTCCAACAGCCTGAAGACCAGAAGCTCTCTAGGACTTCCCTGGAACTCCATCTCTAGGCTGCAACTGCTGAGACATCCAGTTCAGACTGAACAACATCCACTGTTCAACTGGTCAGACTATTAGCCACTCTAATAAATACCATGCATGGGGGCTGGAGAGAGGGCTCAGCGGTTGAGAGCACTGACTATTTTTCTAGAGAATCTGGCTGAGTTCAATCCCTAGCATCCACATGGCAGCTCATAACTGTCTATGACTCCAGTTCCAAGGTTTCTGGCACCCTCACATAGACATATGTGCAGGTAAAACACCAATGGACACAAAATTAAAACAAATTCTAAAAACCCCATACATATACGTGTGTGTGTGTGTGTGTGTGTGTGTGTGTGTGTGTGTGTGTGCCCGTGCTACCAGTTCTATTTCTTTAGAGAACTCTGACTAATTCAAGGGCATTGGACCCCCCAGAATTGGAATTACAGATGGTTGTGAGCCACCATGTGGGCACTGTGAATCTGGGGCTTTCTGAAAGAGCAGCCAGTACTCTATCAACTGAGCCATCTCACCAGCCCCCAGAACTCAAGTCTCTTTTAAGTGCTTAGTCTGTCTTAGTGTTATGACTGACTCTGAAGTGTGCTTCATAAAGGCCCGTATGTCTAGGGCTTAGTTTCCAATGCAATGTTCAGAGATAAGGCTTTAGGGAAGTGAGCAGATCATGAGGGCTCTGTCTTAGTGGGTAAAGTCATTGGTGGGGTGTAATTTGATAGTTTATTGGGAGGTGGTGGGGACTAGGAGATGAGGCCTATTTGGAAAAAGTATGCCACTGAGAACATGGTCTTGAAGGGTATTCCCTCTCTCTGTGTTCTTCCCTTCCTACCTCTTCTCTTCTTCCTACCCCCAACCCTCCACTTCCCTCCCCTCCCTTTCCATCTCTTTCCTTTTCTTTGTCACTGTAAGATGAGCACCCTACCACAGTTCCCATTGCTGTGATACTAGCTTCACCTTCCATCCAAGACATGGATCCTGACAACTAAGGATTGAAACAGGAAACCATGAACTGAATACAGTATGCCCAGGGACCCAGTGTTTCCCCCTCTTCAGGGCTGTGATTACAAACACATGCCACCATGCCTGGCTTTTTATGTGAGTGTTGGATTTCAAAGTTGGATCCTGCTTATGCTGCAAGCACTACCCCAACTAAGCTATCTCCCCAGGCTCCAGTGATGGCTGTTCAGTCATATATTATCACAATATATATATATATATATATATATATATATATATGTACATATATATATTAATGGGATATCTGATAATATCTGTGGATAAATTCCTTCCCTATAGATATGAACAATGTCTACCCTTCCCCTAAGGTCTTAAAGAAAAGCAAAGTAAGACTCCACCACAGTTCTTAATGAAGAACCAATTTATTGGACTTACAGAGCATGGGTGAGAGGGTACTGACAGGAGCATGGATGACCCCAAAACAGATGCAGTACAAAGTCCTCACCCAACATCCCATTGTCCTCATAGAGCCCCTTGCCCCAACATGCATGCTCTAACCCTTCCTCAAGTCCCGGGGCCTTGTATAGAACTGCACACAAATGGTTGGGAGGAGTGGCTGAATATCAAGGGAGAATGCAGTGATCTTCTCCACCCCCTCCCTCTCTAAGGAAGCCCCCAGGCCTATTTGTGATGGATGATTGTAAGTAGGCACAGCTGATCTCATGAAGATGGTAGCGGCGTTGCTCAGAATACAGCACCTTCCAGCACATCTCACTGTGGTTCTGATTTGCATTCCTCTAATGATTAGTGAAACTGTGTTTTTCTTCATGTACTTGCTGAGTATTTACACATGTTTTCATTGATAAGTACCCAGTTCTTTAGCCTAATTAAAAATTTTTGGCATTCATCTTTTGAGTTCTTTATGAATTCTGGATATCATCTCTTACAAAATGAATAATTTGCCAATATATTCTCCAATTTTCTAGTTTGTCTCTTAGTTCTGTGGAGTATTTCCTTTGCTGTGCAGGAGCTTCTTGTATATAATACAGTCTGACATAATCCCATTACCTGTGCCTCTGGTCCTACCTAAATTATCACTGCCTACCACTGGCCTTGTGCAATCTTTTCACATTGCAATACGACATTGTCATCTACCAAGTTCATATTCAAGATCTGCCCGATCAAGTTACAAAAGCAAAACACACAAAAATCTCATGTTTTAAGTAAGTATGATTTTGTATTGTGTTGCGTTCATATTGGGGTGCATGCAGACCACAGGCCTCAGGGTGGACACACCTAGTGTCCTTGTGTGTTCTCCTTGTGTGTTCTTGTAGTAATTTCAGTTTCAGGTTTAAAATTTAGGTATGTGATTCACTTGGGGTTGATTTCAATGTACTATCACTGGAGGAAGAGATCTAATTTTAACTTCTACATATGCAGATCCAGTTTTGCCAGCACAACTTAAGGATGTCACCCGTCTTTTCTCAGATATATGTTCCCAGTGCCTTTGGAAAGAATAAGCCAACTGCATGAATGGGGATTAATCTCTGGTCCTCTATTCTGTCCCGTTGTCCTGTGTGTCTGTTCTTATACTATACCATGCTGTCTTAATTAAAATAGCTTTGAATTATCTTTTGAAATTAAATGCCATGATGCTTCCAGGTTCTCAAGACAGTGGTATCTTGTTTGTTTGCTTTTCTGACAGTGCAGGGGTTGAACCTAGGACCTCATGCATGCTAAGCATGTGTGGTTCCAAATTAACTAGGAATTGTTTTGTTTCTCTGTGAAGAATGTTGTTGGTGTTTTGATGAGAATTGCATTAAAACTATAGGTTTTACTTACAGTATGGTTATTTTAATAGTACTAATTTTTCCTACTTATGAACTAGAGCATATTGTTCCATTCCTTCTTGGCATGTCCTCTATAATGTCTTTCATCAGTGTTTTATCATCTTCACTATAGAGATCTTTTATTTCCTTAGTAAATTTATTCATAAACTTTTGACATGGATATTTTGAATGAAATAGTTTTCTTTTTAAATTTATTTATCTTTATTTTATGTGCATTGATGTTTGCCATGGGTGTTGGGTCCCCTGGAAGTGGAATTACAGACAGTTGCCATGTGGGTGCTGGGAATTGAACCCAGGTCCTCTGGAAGAGCAGTCAGTGCTCTTAACCACTGAGCCATCTCTCTTGCCCTGAGATCATTTTCTTAATTTCTCTTTATGAGGTTCTTTATTTGTACATAAACCATTACTGTTCTTATATGTTGCCTTTATATCCTCCAGCTTTGTGAAATAATTTTCTAAGTCCAACGATTTTTTGATGGAGTACTTGGTTCTTTATATGGATAGAATCATGCCATCTGCAAACACAGATAATTAAACTTCTTCCTTTCCAATTTGGATGCCATGTGTTTCTCTTGATTAATTGCACTTGTTAAAACTTCCAATACTTTATTAAATAAGGGTGGTGAGAGTGGACATCCTTGCCATATCCCAGATCATAGAGGCAATGCTTCCAGCTTTCCCCCATCCAGTCTGATATTGGTTGTGTGTGTGCGTGAGTGTGTGTGTGTGTGTGTGTGCACACATGCATGCATGTGTTATTTTCCTTCTAAACTGAATCTGCTGAGTTATTTTTCTTTAGTCCATGAAGGGATGTTGATTCCTACCAAATGCTTTTTCTGTGTCTTGAAACGTTCCCCCTTCACTCCACTGATGTATTTCATTTGTTGTGTGTTTCTGTTGGAGCACCTGTGTATCCCAGGGATGAATCCTACCTGCCCTTGGTGTATGATCTTTCTATTATGCTATTATTACATTCAGTTTGCTAGCATTTGATTGAGAAGTTTTTCATCTATTATGTTTGTCAAAGATACAGATCTATAGTTTGTTTTGTGTTTGTCTGGTTTAGTATGAGCAATGCTGGCTGCATGAAGAAAGTTTGGCATAGTTCTTTCCATTTCAATGTTTATGTATGTTACTTTTAGTTTTTAAAATTTTTATTCTTTTTTAGATAGGGTCTCAATATGTAGCCCTAGCTGGCCTGGAACTCACAATGTAAATTAGCCTGGCCTTGAACTTACAGAGATCCACTTGCCTCTGGCTTCCAAGTGCTAATACAAAAAGTTTGTGCCACCACACCCAGCCTTGTATTTTTGCTGTTGTTATTCCTTTCTTCTCTTTTTATTGTTCATTTATTATATATTTTCCCTTTGCTTTCTGTTTTGTGTGTGGCACACACACATGCTGTTCATTATAATAGTTATTATACTTTTGTTTCTAATGATTAACTTTTTTGAAAATGTAGTGTGGTGGGGGAAGAAGTATGTGGAGACTAGAGAACAACATTTGGGAGTCAGTGTTCTTCCTTCCCCGGTTGAGGTAGTGTGTCCCTTGCTTCTCCGATGCAGGCTAGCTCTTCTCACACTCCCAGTCCCAGAGCTTCTCCAGTCTGCTCCTCCCGTCTTGCCGTGAGAGCACTGGAACACACTATGTGAATTAGACTGGCCATAAACACACTGAGCCACATCTCGGGCCCTGAATTTTTTTTTTTTTTTTTTTTGAGACAGGGTTTGTGGCTTTGGAGCCTGTCCTGGAACTTGCTGTGTAGACCAGGCTGGCCTTGAACTCATAGAGATCCACCTGCCTCTGCTTCCTGAGTGCTGGGATTAAAGGCATGCGCTGCCGCTGCCGCCGCCGCTGCCGCCGCCACCACTGAGCTAGGTCCTGAATTTTTGCTTCTACTGTAGGACTCCCTAGTCTGGTGGGCATAAAGTCCCTCTGTTTCTGCTCCTCTGGAGAAATTTTTGTTTATCTTTCAGATCTGGAAATAGTTCTGCTGGGTGTGGTATTCCTACTGGGTGTTTGTGTTCTTTTGTTTTGTTACATTTTAGTATCCCATATGTCATTGTATTCTCTGTTCAGAAAGGGTTCTTCTGAAGTATCTGGGGTAAGTCTAGTGGGAATCCCCCTACATACAACTTAATGCTTTTTTTTTTTTTTTTTTTGCTGTCAGGCCTTGGCCACAGTGAGTTAACAGTCTTTCAGAGAAATAAAACACGTGTCTAACCACTGCTGAGACTGAAGTCATGTTCCCTTTGATTCCAATATGGAAACTGATACCCAAGGTGATAGTGTTTGTAGACAGGACTTGGACTGATGATTACACTGTGAAGACTGAACAAGTGAGACTGGTATGTTTATAACAGAGGCCCCAGGGAGACCCTTGACTCTTCCCTCTCATTGAGAACACAGCAAGAAGACAGACATTGATGACCCCGGAAATGAACTGAATCTGCCTATGCCTCAGTCTTCAATTCCCAGCTTCCAGACCTGAAAGAGAGAAAGCTCTGTTCCCTACAGGGAAGTCTATGGTGGTGTGCTATAGCAAGCCACACAGACTAACAGGAGTGTATTACCAGATTGATGGCATCGTCTAGAGCCTCTCTCTCTCTCTCTCTCTCTCTCTCTCTCTCTCTCTCTCTCTCTTCTCTCACACACACACACACACACACACACACACACACACACACACTTCCTTGTTTCTGAATGGTTTAAATGACTCGTGCCACATGGCAAGGCATTTAGTAAGGCATTTCAAGTGTAATATCCCAAATCTATGCCACTGGTGAAAAGACCTTTCCCTCAGGTGTCTACCATGTGCCACCCCAGGAAAATGCATGCCAATCCTTTCCCACAAAGATAAATAGAACCACCCATTTGACTGATCAGAACACTGCTTGGATCATTCTAAAAGGGACAAAGTCACCTTTGCAACTGCTGATCAACCAAAGGACTGCCACTCACACAGAGGTAACTGTTGTTCACCCAGGTCTGGACTCTGCACCTCTCCTAATATACCTGGAGAAGGGCCAGCCTCAAATTCCCTGGGTATTGGTTTTGTGTAGCCAGTGTTAACCTGCGGAGTCATCTTGCTAGCCTTCCTTTATCTCTTAATCAGTATCTTTTAGAATGAGATTCCCTCCCAACACAGTGTGGGAAAAATACAGTACTGGGAAAGATTATTGCCACTGTTGTGACTGAGCTTCCGATGGTATGAATGTCTGCCCTGAAAGAGGAAAACCAAACACCTGACCTAGAGCTGTACCTGCCAATTGCCCCTAGATATGCTTGACTAGCCTTGGCTCCCTGGCCCTTTGCACATTGTGAGGCTCCATTTTATTGTTCTAGATCTGATTTAAGATGAAGTTTCTAGAGGACAGACAGCTTCCTGAGGCTTCTCCGCTGCCCAGTTCTGTCTATCACCCTCTGATGCAATGTCAGAGGTGGCGGGGACTTCTGTGCAAGTGAACCACCATTCATTCTGGGCCAGAAAGACTAGCCTCAGAGTGGTGTATGTCTGCCAGAAGCAATAGCTCTGTCTGCCCCCTGTGGCATGTGGGCAAAGGACTTGGACCTGGAACATACAGTAAAAATGTGGTTCTTAAATCTGTATACATTTTACATAATACAACTATTTATAAGATTAAAAAGGAAAGTCTTTTGTGGGATGTGCAACATTCTAGATCTTTCTATTTGTACATATAAATAATCAATAAAGTTTGTCTGATCGTTCAGAAGTTGAATGAATGGATGAAAAGGCTGCTGCATTCCCTGTTCCTCCCAGCGGTAGTCCGCTGACAGCTTCTCCCATCAGTACACAGCTCTGAACTACCATTCAAACATTTATTTATATTTATGTATTTATTTTGACGTGCATGTGTTTGTGTGTGTGAGTGTGTGTGTGCATGTGTGAGTGCATGTGCCTGTGTGTGTGCATGTGTGTGAGTGTATGTGCCCGTTTGTGTGTGCGTGTGTCTGTGTGTGTGAGTGTGTTTGTGTGCATGTGTGTGAGTGATGTGCATGCGTGTGTGTGCATGTGTGTGAGTGTATGTGCCTGTGAGTGTGTACATGTGTGTATATGTGTGTGTGCATGTGTGTGAGTGATATGCCTGTGAGTGTGTGTGCATGTGTGTGAGTGTATGTGCCTGTGAGTGTGTACATGTGTGTATATGTGTGTGTGCATGTGTGTGAGTGATGTGCATGCGTGTGTGTGCATGTGTGTGAGTGATATGCCTGTGAGTGTGTGTGCATGTGTGTGTCCATGTGTATGAGTGATGTGCCTGTGAGTGTGTGTGCATGTGTATGAGTGATATGCCTGTGAGTGTGTGTGCAAATGTGTGAGTGATGTGCCTGTGTGTGCATGTGTGTGAGTGATGTGCCTGTGAGTGTGCGTGTGCCACAGCACACAAATAGAGGTGTGAGAACAGCCTGTGGAAGCTGGTTGTCTGCTTCCCCCATGTGGGTCCTTGGAATCAAACTCAGGGCATCAGGCTTGGTGGCAAGAGACCTCCCCACTTAGCCATATCATGGCTGTAACATTTCTTTTTGTCTGTTGTTACGTGTGTGTGTGTGTGTGTGTGTGTGTGTGTGCATGTATTAGTGATGTGCATTGTGTGTGCATGTGTATGAGTGCTGTGCCTGTGAGTGTGTTACTAAGTGTGATTGGTTAACCTTAATTGTTGATTTGATGGGATTTAGAATCAACAAAGAGATACATCTTTTAACATGTCTGGGAGGGTGATTCAAAAGAGGGTTAACTGAGGGAAGAGCCACCTTGATTGACTGGTGGAGAGCATGAGCATCCATTTCTCTCTGCTTCCTGACTGCTGATGTCATGTCATGTGACTCTCCCCATGCGACCCTTGCTTCCCCCCACCCCCAGTCGTACACTCAAAATAAGCCTTCTTTACGATGCTTTTATCTGGTATTTGTCACAGCAACAAGGAAAGTAATGCATTATGATTTCTCCTGTTAATGGTTTGCTTCTATATTTAGGTCTATGATTTATTTTGAACTGATATTTTAAGATATGTCTTGCTACACAGCCTGTGATCGATCCTCCTGTCCCAGCCTTCCAGAGCTGTGTTTATAGGCATGCCCAGCTTGAACAAATTATTTTTATTATATCCATCCATCCATCCATTCATTGTGCGTGTTACTCGTGTATGTGTGCATGTGTCTGGCAGGGGTGGGCGGGGCTTGATGTGCACAGCTCCTTGTACATGTGGAGACCCGAGGTTGATATCACATGTCTTCCTCAATTACTTTTCCACCTTAGTTTTTTAGACAGAGTCTCTCACTGAACCTGGCACTCATCATTTCAGCTAAACTGGCTGGCCAGCAAGCCCAGGGGATCCACAACATCAGGGTAATGGGTGTGCGCCTCCCTGTTCAGCTTTTACATAGGCTCTGAGGATCCACACTTGAGTCCTCGGGCTTTGTACAGCAAGCACCTTCCTGAGCCATCCCCCAGCTCCGGAACTAATTCTTACAAGTAGGACAAAGTAAGGGTTAACCTTCACTTCCGTTTTCATTTCCAGTCTCACTTGTTACAGAGATTTGATTTTGTGTGTGTGCGTGCCCTAGGGACTCAAACCCAGGGTTTCATACATGGTAGGCAAGTGCTCTACCACTAAGGTATGTTCCCTTCTGTGTTCTTTATAATGACAGCATACCATGGGCCACTGTTTCTGTTTCCAGATTGATGAACAATGTATATTCTTGAACCTAGAGCACCCAGCAGTTGTCTGTGTCCATGGAGCTTCTCAGTCAGGTGGTACCTGTGTTTAACAGACACCATTTTCTAGCCAACGTTCCTACCTGAAACTTCTGAGAGAAAGATTCTGACTGGCTTTACTGATGTGAGCCTTGAATGTTAGGGGACTTCCTCATTGACACAGAGCATCAATTGTTAGACTCAGCAAGGTCAGCCCTTCTAGGAGGGTCTAAAAAAGATGGTCATCTCTGCATTCCTTAGTTGGGATATCATAAGAAAGAGGCTCAGAAAATACTCGGGGAAATGGAAATTTCCCAAGAATCCGTTAAATAATGGAGGCTTTTAGGCACATCTCTGTTCGGCCCCTAGGGGCAGCCATTCCTGTGGTGACCACATCAGCTTTTATCACCAGTTGTATCAGTTATTTCTGCATATTTTTTGGGACATGAGTGACAAATACATGGAGATGTGAGGGGGTTTGGTGGCCGTCATTGTACCCCATCTACTACAGATCTTTGGATTTCATTTGTGTTGTCTTTAAGTTCTAGTTTGAATACAGTTCATCTCACATCTCATCTAACCTTTCCAACAACCCTATTAAGGGAGCTATAAGACGGCAAAGGCTTATAGGGAGTCGAACAATTACCTCCTGTCACTCAGCTAAGCAAGGCCAAGTCTAGTTCTAAACTGTAGAGTGTGGTCTTATACTCTGTCCCTGCCACAGTCCACCTTGCCCAAGATGAGGATCGGTGGTCACTGGATCTGAATAAACCTTTGCAATGAGTATATTATATAAATTATAGCAAAATGAACAACTGTATGGATTAGTATTTTGTTTTTATTTTTGATTTTATTTTTTTATTCATCTATTTATTTTACACCCTTGCCAAAGCGTCCCCCCCTCGCCTCCCCCCAGTTCCTTCTTCCCACCCTCCCTTCCCCATCCCCACTCCCAATCTTATCCTCTTCCATCTCCATCCAGGAAAGGGTAGGTCTCCTATGAGCGCCAATAAAACATGGCATATCAAGTTGTAGTGAGACTAAGCACTTCCCCATGTATTAAGGCTGGGCAAGGTGATCCAGCATGAGGAGTAAGATCCCCAAAACCAATAAAAGAGTTGGAGATAGCTCCCATCCCTGCTGTTAGGAGTCCTACAAGAAGACCAAGGTACACAACCATAACATATATACAGAGGGCCAGTTCAGACCCATACAGGCTCCCTGATTAGAATTCTTAAAGAGATCTGCCTGTCTGCATAAGAGATCTTTCCATCTTCTGGTATCTTCTTCAACTTGAAGTTCTTGTCATACAGGTCTTTCACGTGCTTGATTAGAGTTACACCAAGATACTTTATATTATTTGTGGCTATTGTAAAGGGTGTTGATTCTCCGATTTCTTTCTCAGCCCATTTATCAATTGTATATAGGAGGGCTGCTGGTTTTTTGAGTTTATCTTGTATCCAGCCACTTCACTAAAGGTGTTTATCAGTTGTAGGAGTTCCCTGGTAGAGTTTTTGTGATAGCTCATGTACACTATCACAGCATCTGTGAATAATGACACTTGACTTCTTCCTTTCCAATTTGTATGCCCTGATCTCCTTTAGTTGTCTTACTGCTCTAGCTAGAACTTCAAGTACAATATTGAATAGGTATGGAGAAAGTGGACAACCTTGTCTTGTTCCTGATTTTAGTGGAGTTGCTTTGCATTTCTCTTCGTTTAATTTGATGGTGGCAATTGGCTTGCTATATATTGTTTTATTATGTTTAGGTATGTCCCTTGTACCCTGATCGCTCCAAGACTTTTTCATGAAGGGATGTTGGATTTTGTCAAAGATTTTTTTCAGCATCTAATAGATGATCATGTGGTTTTTTCCCCTTTCTTTGTTTATATGATGGATTAAATTGACATATTTTTGAATGTTGAACCATCCCTACATCTCTGGGATGAAGCCTATTTGGTCATGGTGGATGATCTTTTTGATGTGTTCTTGAATTCAGGTTGCCAGTGGTTCTTTCTTTCTTTGTATTTGCTGTCTATTCTTTTTTAGTTTAAATTAGAAACAATGTTATTATACATATGAATCTCAGTTCTCTGTCCCTCCCTTCCTCCCCACCGACCCCCCATCCCATCCCCGTTTTGCTCCTTAGGGAGGGTGAGGCATTCCATGGGGGATCATCAGAGTCTGTCATATCATTTGGGGCAGGGCCTAGGCCTTGTGTGTCTAGGCTGAGAGAGTATCCCTCTATGTGGAATGGGCTCCCAAAGTTCATTCGTACACTAGAGATAAATAGTGACCTAATGCCAGAGGCCCCATAGATTGCACAGGCCTCCTAAATGACACCCACGTTCAGGGGGCCTGGTTCGGTCCTATGCTGGCTTCCCAGCTGTCAGTCTGGTGTCCATGAGCTCCCGCTTGCTCAGGTCAGCTGTTTCTGTGGTTTTTCCCAGCTTGGTCTTGGCCCCTTTGCTTATCACTCCTCCCTCTCTTCAACTGGATTCCAGGAGTTCAGCTCAGTGTTTAGTTGTGGGTGTCTGCTTCTGCTTCCATCAGCTACTGGATGAAGGCTCTAGGATGTTTGCCAGGGTTTTACTGAGTATTTTTGCATCTAAGTTCATGAAAAATTGGTCTGTAATTCTCTTTGTTGGATCTTTGTGTGGTTGGTGTATCAGGGTGTCTGTGACCCATAGAAAGAATTTGGCAATGTCCTTCTGTTTCTGTTTTGTGGAATAATTTGAAGAGTATTGGTATTAGTTCGTCTTTGAAAGTCTGGTATAGTTCTACACTAACACTATCTGGCCCTGGGCTTTTTATGGTTGGGAAACTTTTAATGACTGCTTCTATATCCTTAGGGGTTTTCTGTCTATTTAAATTGATTATCTGGTCTATTTAAATTTTTTATTGGATCTTGATTTAACTTAGGAAAATGGTATCTATCAAGAAATTTGTTCATTTCTTTTAGGTTTTCCAATTTTGTGGAATAGAGGTTTTTGATGATTCTCTGTATTTCTTTGTAATCTGTTAGGTCCCCCTTTCATTTCTGATTTTGTTAATTTGCATATTCTCTTTCTGCCTTTTAGTTAGTTTGGATAAAATTTGTCTAACTTGATGGTTTTCTCAAGGAATCAACTCTTTGTTTCACTGATTCTTTTGTTCTTTTTGTTCCTATTTTATTGATTTCAGCCCTCAGTTTGATAATTTCCTGCCATCTACTCCTTGTAGGTGTGTCTGCTTCTTTCTGTTGTAGAGATTTCAGATGTGCTGTTAAGCTGCTAGTATGATATTTCTCCAAACTCTTCATGGAGGCAGTGAGTGCTATGAACTTTCCTGCTAGCCCCACTTTTATTGTGTCCCATACATTTGGGTATGTTGTACATTCATGTTCACTGAATTCTAGAAAATCTTTAACTTCTTTATTTCTTCCTTGACCCAGTGATAACTCAGTAAAGGGTTGTTAAGCTTTAATCCATGGTAGTCTGATAAGATGCAAGGAGGTCATTTCAGGTTTTTTGTATCTGTTGTGACTTGCTTTGTGGCCAAGTATATGGTCAGTTTTAGAGAAAGTTCCATGAGGTGCTGAGAAGAAGGTGGATTCTTTTGTGTTTGAGTGAAATGTTCTGTAGATAGGCTGATTTGAGTCATAATATCTGTTAGTTGCATTATTTCTCTGTCAAGTTTCTGTCTGGCAGATCTATCCATTGGTGAGAATGGAGTGTTAAAGTGTCCCACTATTATTGTGTGGGATTCTATGTGTGATAAGCTTTAGTAATGTTTCTTTTTATAAATGTGGGTTCCCTTACATTTGGGGCATAGATGCTCAGAATTGAGACATCATCTTGATGGATTTTTCCTTTGATAAATATGAAATGTCCTTCTCTATCTCTCTTGATTAATTTTGGTTGGGAGTCTATTTTGTTAGATATTAGGATAATTATACCAGCTTGCTTCTTAGGTCTATTTGATTGGAAAAATCTGTTTCCAACCCTTTATCCTGTCTATCATTGATATTGAGGTATGTTTCTTGTGTGCTGCAGAGTGTTGGATCCTATTTTTGTATCCAATCCATTAGGTTGTATCTTTAAAGCTATTGGCTAATTGAGTCCATTGATACTGAGGGATATTAATGACCAATGATTGTTAATTCCTATTATTTTGTTATTGTTGTTGGTTGTGTGTGTGTGTGTGTGTGTGTGTGTGTGTGTGTGTGTGTGTGTGTGTGTGTGTGTGTGTGCTTCCCTTCTTTGGGTTTTCCTGGTGTGAGATTATCTATTGCTTGTGTTTTTGTGGATGTAGTTAACTTCCTGGGGTCGGAGTTTTCCTTCTAGTACCTTCTTCTCTAGGGCTGGTTTTTCGGATAGATATTGTTTAAATTTGACTGTTTTCTTCATCTATGGTGACTGATAGTTTTGCTGGCTATAGTATTCTGGGCTAACATCCATGGTCTCTTAGAGTCTGCAGGACATCAGTCCAGGCCCTTTGCAGCGGATTTTTCATCAGGACAATCACCTCCCCAAATATGACCTACAGACTTATTATTAATTATGAAAGCTTGGCTGATAGCTTAGGCTTGTCTCTAACTAACTCTTATAACTTCAATTAACCCATTTATATTCATCTATGTGCTGCCATGTGGTCACGTCTTGCTTGTTCCCCATCTCTTGGCATCTCCACCTTCTTATTCCTAGTGTCCTCTTTGCCCCCCAAATCCTGCATAGCTATTAGCTATTCGGCTTTTTATTAAACCAATACAAGTGACACATCTTCATAGTATAAAAAAAGATTTTCCCACAACAGCCCTTCTGGATTTTAGTGTCTTTGTTGGGAAGTTTAGTCTGATTATAATAGGTCTGTCCTTATATGTTGCTTGGCCTTTCCCCCTTTCTGCTTTTAATATTATTTTTTTTGTTCTGTATGTTTAGTGTTTTGATTATTATGTGGTGAGGGGATTTTCTTTTTCTGTCCCAATCTATTTGGTGTTTTGTAAGCTTTTTTGTACCTTTATAGGCATGTCCTTATTTAGGTTGGGAAAGTGTTCTTCTATGATTTTGTTAAATATATTCTCTGTGTTTTGGGGCTGGGTTTCTTCTCCTTCTTTTATTCCTATTATTCTTATGTCTGGTCTTTTCATAGTTTCCCAGATTTCATGGATGTTTTGTGTTAGGAACTTTTTAGATTTAGCTTTTTCTTTGACTGATGAATTTACTTCCTGTGTGGTGTCTTCAACACCTGAGATTCACTCTTCTACCTTTTGTATTCTGTGGGTCATGCTTGCATCTGTAGTTCCTGTTTGCTTACCCAGATTTTCCATTTCCACAATTCCCTCCATTTGTGTTTTCTTTATTGTTTCTATTTCCGTTTTCAGGTCTTGAACAGTTTTGTTTATCTGTTTTTTCTTTGTTTTCTTTTAGGGGTTTATTTAATTCTTCTATTTTTTGTTTGTCTTTTCAATTTCTTTGAGGAATTTGTTCATTTCTTCTTTAAGTACCTCTATCATCTTCATAAAGTAATTTTTAAGGTTGTTTTCTTGTCCTTCAGCTGTGTCAGATTGTTCAGGTCTTGCTCTTGAAGGATAGCTTGGCTCTGGTGATGTCATATTGCCCTTTCTGTTATTGTGTTCTTACATTGGGGTTTGAGCATCTGGATTTGGAATGATTTTAGGTTTAGATATTGATTCCTGCATTTGTCTTTGTTGGATGGGTGTTTTGTTCCTTGGTTTCTCTTTTCTCTCGGTCTTCTGGTCTAAATGGCCAAGGGTTCTGGTGACTAGTGTGTCTTCAGGTTCAGCAGGGTATCCCCTCTGGGTTTTTTTGCAGCTATGGGTCCCTAGATCTGGCCTGGCTTCTGATAAGGTCCAAGTTATCTTCCAAAGCTGCAAAGCTGTAGACCAGGATATGGACCCCAGGGCATGGGATGCAGACTGGGGTACCTAGGACCAGCCTGGTCTCCAGTACAGCTCCTGGCACTGGAGTCCCTAGTTCTGGCCTGTGCTCCGGTAAAGCTGAATTTTTCTGAAATTGTAGGCCTTGGGTCCCTATGTCTGGCCTGGCCACTGATAAAGTGGAAATTTCCTTTAGAAGTTGTAGACTGTAATATGGAGCCAGGTTTGGGATTTGGGTTGTGTGTGTGTGTGGGTGTGTGTGTGTATGTATAGTCAGGGGTTGTTAGGCAGACTTTAATGGTATTTTGTGGGCAGTGGGTTTCTAGGACCAGCCTGCCCCCCTGTAAGGCTGCTGGTCCCTAGTATGGAGCCCAGGGGAGAGGGTGCAGTTTGAGATTATTAGGTAGCTTTTAAGGAGTGTGAGCTGCCAGTGGGTGGTGTCTTGCCTGGAGCTCCTAGATCCTGCCTGGCCTCTGGTAAAGCCAAAGACTTCTGCCAAAGTAGCAGGCTGGGCTATGGGGCTCAGTGGTGGGCGTTCAGTTTGGGGTTGTTAGATAGGCTTAAAAGGGTTTAATGGGTGATGGGCAGTGTATTTCCTGGGGTCTATAGGACCTCTCTGGCCTCCAGTACATCTGCCAGGGGCTGTGGGCCATAGTGTGGAGCCCAGGAAAGGGGTGCCTTAATTGATTTTTAGATCTAAGAATCATTTATAAGTCTTTATAAACTTTTGTTTTGTTTTGTTTTTTTCGAGACAGGGTTTCTCTGTGTAGCTTTGGAGCTTATCCTGGCACTCGCTCTGGAGACCAGGCTGGCCTTGAACTCACAGAGACCCGCCTGCCTCTGCCTCCCGAGTGCTGGTATTAAAGGTGTGCTCCACCAATGCCCAGCTTTTTATAAACTCTTTTAAGGTCATATTTTTTATGGGGGGCATCCTTCTGTATATGTTTCTCTTATTGGTTGATGAATAAAACACTGGTTGGCCAGTAGCCAGGCAGGAAGTATAGGCAGGGCTACAGGACGAGGAGAATTCTGGGGAGAGAACACAGAGAAAGGGAGCTACTGGGAAGATAGCTACTGGTAAGTAAGGCCATGTAGAAATACATAGATTGATAGTTATGGGTTAATAATTAAGAGAGAGCTAGCCAGTAAGAAGCCTCAGCCATCAACCAAACAGTTTATAATTAATACAAGCTTCTGTGTGTTTATTTGGGGCTAATTGGCTGTAGGACCAGGCAGGAACAGAACCTCTGTCTACATATTTTTGTTTTGCTTTTTATTTATTTTTAAAATTATGTGTCTGTGGAATATGAGCACGTGTGTGTGGGTATGTGCAATGAGTGTGTGGGTGACGTTCATGTGTGGAGGTGTGTGCACATGAGTGTGGGGGTGAATGTGAACATGTGAGGGGTATGTGCACATGTGTGTGGGGGTATGTGCACATGTGTGTGGGGTGTATATACACATGTGTGTGGGGGTATGTGCACATGTGTGTAGGGTGTATATACATATGTGTGTGGGGGTATGTGCACATGTGTGTGGGGTGTATATACACATGTGTGTGGGGGTATGTGCACATGTGTGGGGGGTATGCACACATGTGTGTGGGGTATATACATGTGTGTGGGGTGTGTGCACATGTGTGTGGGGTATATACACATGTATGTGGGGGTATGTGCTGCACATGAGTGCAGGGGCATATGCATGTGTGTGGGGAGCATGTGCATGTCTATGTGGGGGGGGGAGTATGTGCACATGAGTGCATGTGTCCTGGAAAGCCAGAGGCACAGGTTCTCTGGAACTAGAGTCACAGGAATTTGTGAGCCATTTAGCATGGATGCTGGAACTAAACTTGGGTCTTTTTGTGTGCACATGCTTGTAACTGCTGAGACATCTCTCTAGACCTGCTAATTAATTTTGTTTGAAGAAATTTAGCCTAAGCAAGATTAAGTTGATGATGCTGTTGCTCCAAGTACAATCTGACAACGAATGGTTCACTTTTATGTCCTTTTACTATTCTCATATTCTTTGCTTTGCATGAGGTTAAAGGGTTGCAGCTTTGGGCAGATTTGACGGGGGTTTCTTTTTATAGTGACAACTGTTTGGAAACAATTCTGCAAGTTCCCCAGCAGAAAGTCACAGCTTGACTTGCATTTGTTACCTTCAGGTAAGACTTCCAAGATCAGCAGCTTGTCCTGATGGAAGGCAATTTGCATCAGGAGACTTGATTAGTGCTAAGGCAGGTCCCTGTGTTTCATATATGTAGACGATGGTGGGTAATAGAGTAGGAAACCCATCTGCCCCCGAGGACGGCTGCAGGTAAACACTAGAGACATGGCTGCCTCTTTATCATCTTTCCAATAGCCACTTACCTCAGACTCAAAAAAAGAAAATTCTGACATCTTAATTTTAATGTTTGGTATTTGACCCAGTGCTTGAGATAAATATAACCCTGTATAGTACGGAGAAGGTTTAATGGGAAATGGTTGGCATTCTTTCTTGATAAAGGCATGGGGAGAGGAGAGGGAGGGAGAGAGGGAGGGAGGCAAGGAGGGAGGCAAGCAGAGAGAGAGAGAGAGAGAGAGAGAGAGAGAGGCAAACAGCAGTCAGCACAAAGCAGAGCTGGGAGAACCCCCAGCAGCCTTGCCCACTAACTTGATATTTACCAGACCTGGCCAGCATGGTTGTCCTGACTCCAATGACTTTGGGAATTTATCTCCAACTCTTCTTCCGATCCATCGTATCCCAGCCGACTTTCATCAACAGTGTCCTTCCAGTCTCAGCAGGTAACTGATGACCACAACTTCCTTCGCTTCCAACTAGCTGGGGCAGAAAGGTAGGGGGTGGGAGTGGTCAAGATTTTCTAGCAGTATGTCCTGATATTTTTGACATTTTGCTCTTAGCAGAGGAAGGCTCGGGGGAGATGGTCACCCAGGATGTTTCCTGTCACCCGAGCTTGTCTCTGAAGGTCCTTATGTCCTTGTTCCAACCGTTGCTACCCAGCTGCTCAAAGCCAGACTCTAAACCATTACTTCTGTGTCCCCATCTCTCCTGCCCGTTTGCTGCATGATTTGTTTGGGAGCTGGGGAGAGAGAAGTATAATTTCTAGAGAAGTGAGTCCCAGTGGGGCTTGCTTGAGATGCTGGAGAGCAAACACCTCTCTGTCAGCCTTGCTGAAGGACAAGAGCTTCTGCCTGGCCCCTTCAGCAGGGAACCCCTTATTCTTTTGCTGACTCAGGACTAGCCTTCTGTCTCCTCAGCCCTGGCTGCTCTCCTGTTGGGATTTCTTCTCTTCAGCTCTGACAACTCATCTAGAGGTATTAGGAGTGGTTAGGGCTTCCAGAGGATCTATGGGCCTGGAGCCAGATGTGTCTTGCTGATGTGCAGGGCTGGGGAAGGGGCTTGCTTGGCTGGCCTGGCAACCTTTGCTGCAGGCACCAGGCTGTTGTCTTTGCCTCCCTGATTTGGTACAGGGGAAGTATTGAGTTACTGGCATAGCCCTTTCAAACTTTCTGAGGAATTCTGATACCCCAAGGCTTATTGCTTGTCTCCCCACAGCCCCCTCATTCACCTCAGCCACTGCTCCAAGGCACCTCTAGTTATGCCTTATTTTCTAAGTGCCACAGTTGGTTCTGTCTTTGCCTGTGAATCACGGGGAGGACATTCCTCCGGATCCACCCCCAGCCTCTCTCCATTCATAAAAACAGCTCATGGTCAAGCTGTGCTGCCAAACTCTGCAGGCCCTAAGAGAGTGACAGAGAGATCACTGTGAGGCTAATTATAAAAGTGTGAGAAACAGAAGAAGTGGGAAGATATAGGAGAGGGCCCAAGAGAATCCTGGGGGAGTAGGGAGGCAGAGAAAGCAGGTGGCTGTGTCACCAAGAGTGTGTGTCAGCATGTGTCTCACAGATTTGTCTAGTCTGTGGACCATTCTTTTCCTGCCCACTGGAAAGCTTGATAGCCAAGTGTGGTGAGACCTCCTATGACTGCACTTGAGAAGCAGAGGCAGGAGGATTGTGTTCAAGACTGGCCTGGGTTACATAGTGAGACCCTGTTTGAAGAATCTCAAGAGGACTCAGTGGCTAATTTGGTCTGACCTAGTGTTTGTTTCTTTGTTATATTTGGGTTATAGATTTCTTTGAGAATCTGCTGAGGACTTAGGAACTAGGGACACCCACTTCTCTGGTTTCATCTCTGCCTCTTTTGTGCTGTTTGACTTCTGGGAGATAGTTGGATATAGATGATAAGCACCATGGGGGAAGGGACTGTGTCATCTTGTGCATCCGTAATTATAAATATTTCCAGAGTGAGAACACTGCTGGATCTGGAGATGCTCAGTAGCTACTTGTTGAGTGAAAGAACAAAAAACCCCTTGTCTGTAGGTTGGGGGATCATCCACATTTTTAGATTATTTAAGTATGTAAAAGCCAAGGTCACTAAGGCCTTCATAAAGCTAGATAGAAAAGAGCCTGTAATTTCTGAGAATAGCTTACTTAGGAGACAATGAACCCATGTAGTGTATACATCGTTTAGAGAAGGGTTATAAAGGTTGTACTGGTTGGGACACAATAGTGACAAGGTGCAGCTTGGATGGTGCAAAAGTAAAAATTTGAGTGAAGGGCTCACTTTCAGGGGAGTAGGGTCAAGGACACCTGCAATGTGGAGGGACACAGGGCTTTGTAACTACAAGAAGACTTTGCCATCCTGTGTTTGAGAAGATAGGGAAAGGAAGTAGGGAAATGGATTCCAGGAGCCTTGGAGCCTTGCAGGAGGGGCTGCCAAGCATAAGTCATGTCACACAGGGCCCCAGAGCAGGGAGGAGGAAAGTCTCCCACCTCTCTCTCTTCCCATCCTGACCACCTATTGTCAGAGCCTCCCATTGTCCAAACTCCACCCCAAGCAGAGCTCTAAGAAAGGAGCTCCTTCATGCAGACGATGGGATCAATGTATGGGGCACAGGAGCAGAGGCTCCCGACAGGGAAACATGGACTAACGTCCCCACCATGCACAGGCTCATCTGTTCTGTGCTTTTCTTTTCTTTGTCCCTCCTTTCCTTTCCCTCTTTACCCATCCTCTTTACTTCTTTTTCCTTTGCATGGTACTAGGGATTGAACCCAGGACCTTGAATAAACCGTGAATGCACTCCACGGCGGGGGCGGGGGCGGGGGGTGGCGATGACACCCCTAGCCCCACATGTCCTCCGGATACATTGCTAAGCCTGGGTTTTGTGATTGGGAATGTAAGCTTCAGACATTTGGCCAAATGATGAGGTCAACCAGGGACATTGTTGCCAGTCTAGCACAAGTATTTGCGTCCACTGTGGGAGTCACTTCACTTTGTTCCCCTTCTTCAGTTGCCATGGCTTCCCAAAGCACTGTTTTGAAATTAATTCAGGTTTCGTAATGAAACTGTTCCCTGAGTCAGGCAGACCAAAGAACTTTCAAATACCCACCTACAATCTGACTTGACCTGACCTTCTCTGTCCTGAACTTTGTACATTCTTACTGTTCTGAGGACGGTAAGCTGGGTGGATGCTGAAGTGAGAGCTACCGGGAAAACTGTTTCTCTTGGCCACTGTGTCTTAGGAGACTCTGCTGTGTGCTGGCAGTGTGTAAAGTGCTTCAGGGTTTCTCAGAGGCCGGTAGGTTGCAGCCTATGTTCTAGGGGGTGTGTGGAAGCCCTGGCTCAGAGTTCTCCAGGTCTGTGGTGGAAGAAGGTCCCCCTGCAGGGTGGGGCAGCCTCCCTTCTCTTCAGGAAGGACCTCCTCCTGAACCACGCAATAGCCTCAGCTCTCTGAATCAGCTGTGCATTACTGGACAACCTCCACTGGGCCACAGAGAAGAACCAAGCAGGGAGCACTAAGCACCAAAGAGACCACAATTGTGACTAATCCAGCTCCTGAGCTCGGGTGTTTGACACACTACTATCTCAGGTCCTTGTCCCAGTCTGTTATGTTTGAGCATCGTTCTTCCAGGCTCACACACTGCATATGGTAGATGCAGTGACAACACGCAGATTTTTTTTTGTTTTTGTTTTTGTTTTTACATTTTTATTTATTAATGTGTAGTGGTAAGGGGTGCGAATGGTTAGAGAAGACTGGAATCCTGCCTCTAAGTGTAGGGCTTTTATCAGTGTAGACCAAGTCTGGTTCTGGCCTGCAAGTGACCTCTTCAGTACAACAAGGCTACTCCCTCTCCCCCCAACACCATTCATGGAAACTCTCCTTTATTTTCTTCATTATCCATTCCCTCCTACTTTGTCCTCAGGTTGTCAATGTCCAAAGTTCTAACAAACAATTGAATACTGGTTTTGGCTGTTGTTGGCTTTTGATCTTGTTGTGTTGTCCTCTTGGCCTTGAAGTCCCTACATAGGTTAGAGTGGCCTAGTTATCACGATCTTTCTTAATCTTGTCTCCCAAGTGCTAGGATTACAGATACACATCTCTACGCTCAGCTTGACCATTGTGTTATAAACATGTTCATGACTTGCCCAGCCACTGATTTATCTCTCTGGTATTTCTATTTTAGTGGGGGAGGGCTAAAAAAAAAAATCAGAGCTATAGGATGTGCTCGTGAGATGAGTTTGAATCAGGGTGTTTTGGAGGATGGGACCTTCCTGTAACCAAAGCAATCCCACAACTTCGTTAGGCCTTGTGAGCCACCCTACCCTCTGCCTGCACAAACACATGCTCCTCTTCCATAAAGGATATTTCCCAGGCAGGCAAGAAGGCAGGCAGGAACTCTCCAGGGTGTTTGTGGATCCACATGTCAGAATCCAGATCAGGGAAAAGACACAAATCTAGTACAATAGAGTGAGGTCACTTGGAAGGGTGTGACTCTGTTCAGATGCTGGAATCCTCTGTTGCTATATTTTGTGGCCTATATGGCATCCAGCTACCTACTCTGCTGACTGGAAGCCAGCCAGACCACCATTTGGGGACCATCCAGATTCTTGGCACTAGATCATGGGTCATTTATTTGTGTCTGATGCCGATCAGCTATTGTTTAATGTCCCATAATGCACTTGCAAGCCGTCTCCTCTCATTTAGCTCCCCATATTTCCCCTGGATAATAAAATCAGAGAAGGTTCTTAACTTACAGGGCTCTCTGGGGGGGTCTCAGGCATCTGCCACCCCCATCTCAAGCCTCTACAGAAGCAGGGGCCTCTCCACTCCTCAATTCTATGAAAACAGAAGTGGTACGGGAGGTGGAAGGCTCTCCCTTTAGTCACCCCCTCCACCCCTCTGCACTATCAGCATACCCAGGGCTGCCTTCCTTTGATGCATAACCACACAGAAGCAGCATAGTTTCTTTGGAGACAGAGAGCCTCTGGCTTCCATGTGACATACAAGAAGCTGGTGACAGGCCTTCCTTCAGTGCTCCTAATGCTCATAGTACTGCTTGAGACCAGTAGGCCCAACCAATCTGCTACAGAGCCCTCTGACAGCTATGGAAGTACTTGCTCTTTACAGCATCCCCCACAGTAAGAGGTCCTGGGTTTGAGCCCTGACTATCATGGCTATAAACTGGATGGTGATGAAGTTCACTTCACTGGGGTGGCCTCAAGTTCCTCTTCTGTTAAATGGGCAGAGCAGATACTCCGGGAATATTGATTCATTCAACTAATTTTAATGAGAGCCAGCAAGTGGGTTGTAACACACAGAGAGTTACCCTACCCACAGAGAACTTCTGCCAATCATCTCTGAGAACTTGTCCTAGCTGTCCTGCTGGTTACTGCCTTCATGCTTTGGACCATGGAGAGAGCAGAGAGTTGAGGGTCAAATTGCTTTAATTGCAAATATTTAAAAAGTGGATGATTTTTATTTCTGGCATCTCCTGGAAACAGGTCTCTTGGAATGCCGACAGACTTGGTGGTCCCGATCCTTCCTTTTGGGATGGCATGTGACTGTATGGAGAATCTGTTCCCACTCACTCAATGTCTGCACACCCTGCTGCCTTACACCTGCTCTGTCTTCTAATTATATCTACCTCTTTGAGATACTCTGGGCATGTGACTCTAGGCCTTGGGGCCAGAAGCCCTGCTGGCCTGGCCTCTGCCTTTCCCTCCCTTCTCAGCCTCCAGCATGCCTTTCTAGGTTTCCAGAGTTCTGCACAGCTGCGTCTTGAGGGAGCACTCCACATCAGCAACCCTCTTAACAGTGCTGGAGGGAGCACTCCACAGCAGTCCCTCATAACACAGTGCAGGTTTCCAGCCCAGCTAGAACTGCTTAAGTAGTTCAACAAAGGGCCAGCATCTAAGCTGAACAGACCAATGAGATCCAAATCTGTAGGCTGTGGATCAAGCATGGGCAGCATTTCAAGTTCTCCTGGTGATCGGAAGGTTTGGTTCAGCTATGGCTAACCACCGCACTATAGCGAGCATCGGAGATAGTGAGGGCTTGATAAAATGTAGATCCTTGGAACCCACCTCAGGAGGTTTTGATTCCGAGGTTCTAGAACAGGACCAAGCATCTACATCACTGCAGTGTTTCTGATGCTGCCAGGCTGCAAGCTCATGGTCCACACTTTGAAAACCAGTTCCAGCTCACAGCAGAGTTACTTCATTAGCTTCCCGTGGACACGGATCACATCCAACACTGGCATAGGACACCCCTATTCTCTTACAGTTTTAGAGGCCCAAAGTCTGAAATAATTCCACTGAGGGGATCAAGGGCCTCGGAAGACTTAGGTCTCTCACCTTTTCTAGATGGAAGCTGCATTTCTCAGGTTCTTTGGTCCCCAGCCTTCTTTCCTGTGTTCATGTGCAGCCATGCTACATGTCATCTACACCTCCTTCACATACCCTCCTTCTCAGATCTCCTGGGTCAATCCCTTGTGTTTGTTTGTAGCACTGGGGTATGAACCCAGGAGCTTGAACATTTTAGGCAAGCACTCTAACAGGGAGCTGCATCCCCCCCAGCCTCTGCCTCTCTATTCTAAGGACACTTGTGATTACATTTAGGGACCTCCCAGATAACCCAGGATTGTCTCCTCCCTTCAGATATCTTAGTTGAACCCATAATGCCCTCTTTCCCAATAAGGTACAAGCACCAAAGATCAGGTCTAGATATCGATGGGGCCATGCAGTGTGCCACATTATCTTAAACTTTGTTTAAATGCTAGCACATTAAATGCAGCAGACAGGAATGTGGGTGCAAGCAGTGTGTTATCTGGTGGGACAGTGAGGAAAGTGAAACTCAAAGTCCATGCAAGGTGTTTTCCTGAACTGGTCACCACATCAGTCACTGGATTTCAATGCTACTGGGGACCCCAGGAAGACAGGGATCTGGGATAGTTACAAACCAAGTCTTGAGGACCAAATTTTGTTCACAAATCATCACAGAGGCAACTTCAGTGGCATTTGGGAGTAGCACTTCTAGCATTGTGCTCCTTGGAGTCAAGCTTTATATTTCTCTTAGTTTTGTGACCTTAGGCAAATAGCCATCCATCACATGAAAAGTACCTAACTCACAATATGTCCTCGGGATCGAGGAGGCTCTTTATGAACATTACAGTGCTGTGAATGGTGCCTGTCACACAACCTGGGAGACACAAACATTCTTGATCTTGTTTCCAGAATCTCACTGTGTGTAGACACACATCAAAAGGTTATGATTTACCCTACAGTTTATTGCATCAAAACCCAAAAACCTGAATAACTTTTTGCTTAACACACTTAGTGAATTAAAGCAGGAAATTCCATTTTCTGCCACTTTGTTTGTCAAGCAGACCCTAAAGAAGGAAGATACTGGGCCACTGGGGAAGAACTCTCTCCTTCCCTGGCAACAGGCTTCCTTGGTGTCTTTAAAAATAAACCTGACACTCTTCCATCTCTGAGCATCTCTCCATTCAAACTCATACTTATCTCCCCATGGCAACCCATGAAAACATGGAGGAGTTGCTTGTTTTGGAGCTGCAGACAGCTGAGAGGAAGCACATGGCTGGTGTCTTCTCACAGTCAACTGTCTGGGATAAGGGCTGAAAAGAGGAAGGAGAGAAACATGAATGAGACTTGTGCAGGCCTATCCCCTGCCAGCCTCCCTGGAACCCCTCTGCTCCAGCCCTGTCCCCACCCCCACCCTCCAGCCCTCTCCTCTGAAGACTTTGGGAAAGCCCCAGCAGCTGTCCTCTTGCTTCAGGGACTTCCCTCTGGGACTGATGTACCACGGAGGCCTTCTTAGCATCAGGCACCATGTAGAGCTTTGCAGTGACAGGGGGTGGGGTGACAACAGCCGTGTCACTTACAGAAACCTGCCTACTCAACTGGAGCTCTCTTCTTACTGTGACCCTAGTTCACTTCAGTGCCTTATCTGAAGGGCCTGCAGGGACCCATTGTCAGGAGAGGTTGAAACTGGCTTGCTGCTTTGTGTTCAGACAGGGCCTATATATTTTTCAAGACCATATTTATTGGGGTAAACCTCAAGATGATTTCTAGAAGCTTCCAAATTCCCCGTGGTGAGACAGAAAACAAATTCTCAACATGGAGAGCTAGTATTTGGAGGGATGAAGACTCCAGGGTCTAGAAGGCAGCAGAGCCCTGTGGGGATCACATTGGTTTGGGTTTGGGTGGCATCCTCCCTCACTGGTGGAATGTCGGTAGCAAGCAGAAGTAGAAGCCTAAGATGGCTCAAGGAGAATCAGGCCCTGTGGGAACTAATGGACAGTTCCTACAAGGAGCAAGAATGGCCAACAAATATGTAAAAATAATGTTCAACATCTTTAGCCGTCAGGGCCATGCAAATCAAAGCTACACTGGCTTTTTTCACCCCAGTTAGAATAGCTAACAAGATAACAAGCTGGGCATGGCACCTGGCCCAGTAAATCCAGCACTAGAGAGGCTGAGGCAGGAGCACTGAAATGATTTTAAGTCCAAATGGGCTACAGACTAAGGTCTTACCTCAAAAAGCCAAAAAGGAAAAGAAAAGGAAGCAATGGACAGTGAATGCTGCCAAGGACGGGGTAGGAGAGGAACCCTTGCACACTGCTGGTGGGAGTGCAAAACTAGTGAAGCCATTATGGAAGTCCATATGGAGGCTTCTCAAAAACTGAAGAGAGAGTCACTGTATAGCCCAGCTCTACCTTTCCTGGGCACATACCCAAGAGGACTCTGCATCAGCATTTTTCAGACATTCCCACAGATTCGTGTTTATTATAGTGCTAGTCACAGAAACCAAGATATGGAAGCTGGATAGATGTTTGTCAATAGATAAAAGGGTAAGGAAAATGTGGCATGGAAACACAATGGGAAAAAGTGACATGGAAACACAATGGGGAATGTGACATGGAAACACAATGGGGGATGTGGCATGGAAACACAAAGGGGTTTTCTTCAGCTGTAGAGAACAAGATTGTGCCTTTTTCAGGAAGGTGTCTGCAACTGGAGTTCATCATGTTGAGCAAAATAAACTAGATTCAGACAAATATCACATTTTTCTCATATAAGGACTGTAGACACTATTTATAAACACAGAGATAATACATATTTATAATTATAGTACATACAACTATGAAAACATTAGCATGTATGTTTCCATATGACAATAAGAAAAGACCTATATGGAGGCATGAAATGGCCTAAATAGAGAAAGAGAGGATAATAAGAAAGAAAGACAAATATATTTCTCTCATATGCAGAGTCTATACTTATATGCAGCTTGATATTGTGCAGGTAATCATGACTGTAGTGAGTTTATGAGTTCAGCAGCCATGTCAATTTCAAAGCACCCCCCCACCAGCTCTTATGATTTCTGCCCTCCCATGATGTCCCCTGAGCCTTGGTGGGGCTGTGTGTGTGTGTATTTGTAAATGGCTCATTTATGGCTGTATGCTTACAGTTTACTTAATCTCAGTCCTTTGACAAGTTCTGAGTGTCTACATTAATTGCTACAAAAGGCAATTTCTCCAAACGTATGGGTAGAAGCATAAATATTCAAAGGCTTTTTACAGGACAATAAACAATAGTACAAGACTCCATGGAAGGGCCTGTGCCCTCCTAGCCATGGGCTCTGACCAAGTTTACAGGAACAGACTTTTGTTTCCTGTTTTAAAGCATAAAAATATGTCTTCTGTTCTCTCATGCGTGCATGCACACAAGCGGACGCACGCGCACACACGCGCGCCTGACAGAGAGAGAGAGAGAGAGAGAGAGAGAGAGAGAGAGAGAGAGAGAGAGGAGAATAATCAGGGCTATTTGGGAGAAGAGAGACTAACAAAAGTAATATGGGGGACAAGGAATGCTAATGGGAGGCACATATGAGTACAAGATACATACATACATATATATATTATAAGAAAGACAATTATTTCGTATGCTAACTTAAAATTAATAAAAAGAAAAAGTAAGCAGACTTACATTTTATAATACAAAGTACAAATATAAATATATTTTAAATATGAAATAGGAACTGTAAGATTATTAAAAGAAAACTTGGGAGATTTGTTTTGTTTTGAGACAGAGTTTCTCTGTGTAGCATTGGAGAATGTCCTGGAACTTGCTCTGTAGACCAGGCTGGCCTTGAACTCACAGAGATCCACCTGTCTCTACCTCTTGAGTGCTGGGATTAAAGGTTTTCACCACTACAACCTAGCCAAATACATTTTTTAATAGAGTGGAATTTAATGCATCAACACAGAATAATCTTTGGATATGTATAAATGAGCTAAATGGGCTAGACATGGTGACTTACAGTGAAGAAATCTAAGGCAGGAAGATTTCTGCAATTAGAAGGTTACAGAAAGCCTCAGGTTTATCTTGGCAACTTGTTCCATTGAAACTTTGTTGCTCAATGGAGTCCAAAGGGGCAACCCTGTGTTCTCCAATTTCTGAAATACAGGGATTCATATGAGTTGGCCAGATGCCTGCCTGTGCTTTCGGCAGCCAAGGGCTCCCAGGAACCCAGCTTCTCTCTTTCCCACTTGTGGAACCCCAGACAATTTATATAGCAGGGTCAGATGGAAAGGACATTTAGGGGAAGGGGTTAAATGATCCCTGTAGTTTTGTATTTCAAGTTCCCATAGTGTCACCGTGGAAAAATGAAGGCATGGAAACACAGGGTCTTTCCACCCATCCACAGCTGTCAGCAGGTGTTGGAAATAACTCACCCTGCACCCTGCAGGCCCAGGGCAGCTGACCTGTGGCCAGATTTCCTGAATAATTCCACAAACTTGGCCTTCCCTGTCAAGCCGAGCAGAAGATTTAATAGTGCCCGCTGATTGATGCTGGCTGTTGTAATCGAATTCCCAGCCAAGGCGCAGCCAGCATCGAGGAGGCTTCTTGATGTTCCCTGGTCTCCTAATAACATTGTCTCCTCCTCCCTCTCCATCCACCACAGGCCATTTGGTCAAATTAGAGCATGAACTCAAAGAAGCAGATGCCTTCCTTTAGATAAGATCCCAAACAATTCCCTTGTGGGAGGAAAGGGGGGTGGGCTTGTTCTCTTTTGTTCTTGAGGCAAAGGAGGCATCGTTGATATGTGGCTTGGAAAAAAATAATGGCAACCAGGAGGTGGCTCTCCTTCTTCCTTGCAGCTCCTTTCAAGGTGTCTTCATGGCATGTGTGAGGGCGGGGTGGGAAGGAGGGAAGGTGTCTTGTCCTCAGGATGAGTGGCTGCAAACTCCTCAAAGCGTTGACACCTAAGCTCTGTGTGGCCTCAGGGCCCCTAGATTGGTCAACAGAGGCGCATGGCTGACCTGCCTCAATCTTTATCTTATAGTTCTAAGTTGATTTCTTAAATCTTTTAATTTCTCTCTTATTATGAGTAATTTCAACAATTCAAAAGGAATTGTGAAAAGAACCGCTCAGGGGCCACCAGTACTCAGCTTACTGCTGTGGGCTGAATGATGGCCCCTAAAGACTCCTCACACCCCCCCAGTACATTGGAATGGGACTGTTGAGGATATGGAGTCTTTAAAGAAGAAATTGATTAAACAAGCCTTAGGGTGAACCCTAATCCACTCTAAACAGTGACCTTACAAAAGATGGAGACTTAGACACACAAAGAGAAACCAGGGACACAGGCATAGGGGAGCGGCATGGAGGGACACAACAAGATGGTATCCAGTTGCCCATGAGTCAATGAGGAAGGTCACAAGAGAATCTACACCTTTACCATGTTGGCTTTGGACTTCTAGGGACCAGAACTATGAGAAATGAGTGTGTGTATGAACAAAGCCACCTGGTCTGAAATACATCAGCTCACAGCTCAACAGTGAATCACCAACCACCCCGATTCTCCTCAAGCAGTGCTTGGCCATGTTCACTGTTCAACCACCTGTCTCCTTTTTGTTACTATTTTGGTGGATTTTAAGGTGACTTGAAGACTCTGTCCACTTTGAAGAGAAGCCTGGAGAAGGTAAATGTGTCTGAGAAAGCCAAGCAACCAGCACATTTGATTGAGCCCTGGCTGTGACTGGAGAGTCAGAAAGACATACAAAATGAGTAATCCATGAATAATCACAAAATTTTATTGCAAAGACAGGATGTGGGGTGGAGAGATATAGCTCAGCCAGTAAAGGCACACGTTACCAAGCCTGATTTCTTGAGTTTAATGCCTGTGACCCACCTGGTAAAAGGAGAGAACCAGCTCCTACAAGTTGTCTTTGATTTCCACATACTTGCCATGGCACATAGACACACATGTACATAAATAAGATAAATAATGAAAGCTTTAAAAAACAAATGTAGGATTTTCCTATATTTAAATATAAATACAATAATTATATACATATAGTGTATATAACAATCACATATAAATGTATATGTGTATATATATAAATATAATGAAAATAGGTGATCTATAAAGGGGGTGGGGGAAAGGTAAACAAGAGAAGTTAATGAGGGGAGAAAAAGAATGTATTCATGTTTTCTTGCATGTAGAATATATATATATATATATATATATATATGGCATAAATGCAGAAGGGGATTACTTGGCGGGGAGAAGTGATGGAGAGGAAAGGGGCAAATAAGAACAAGGAATGATGACATATGAGTGAGAATGTGATCATAGGAAACCTATTATTTTATGTGATAACTAAAAATAAAATAAATGTAGACAGATTGCTATTATTGGTAAATGGCCATGTCCCCAGACAGATTTTTAGATATAATCTCTGGCTTCCTTAGGTGTTTGTTCTCTGGGTGGTACTAGACACTGTGCCCCCAGTCTGATCTACATAGTAAATGACAGGTCAGACATGGCTACATAGACCTTGTCTAAAGAAAAGAAAAATTCAGGGCTGGAGAGATGGCTCAGTGGTTAAGAACACTAGCTGATTTTCCTGAGTTCAATTCCCAGCAACCACATGATGGCTCACAACTATCTGTAATGAGGTCTGGTGCCCTCTTTTGGCCAGTAGGGATAGATGCAGGCAGAACACTGTATACAGAATAAATAAATCTTTTTGTTTGTTTTTTTTTGTTTTTTTCTCATTTCTTTTTTTTTACTTTTTTATTTTTTGTATATTTGAATTACAAACAAGATTGAATTACATGACAATCTCAGTTCCCTTCTCCCTCCCTCCCTCCCTCCTCTACCACCCCCCCAACTAAAATCCTATCTGTCATATGTCCTTTCTTCTAATCTACACCTGACTCAACCTTTCTGCTTCCTCATGACCTCTGCATCCTTCCTTTTCTTCCCTTCTCCTTCTCATAGCTCCCTCCCCCCTCTTCCCATGTTCTCAATTTGCTCAGGGGATGGTGACCCTTTCCCCTTCTCCAGGGAACAAAGTTTGTCTCTTTTAGGGTCCTCCTTGTTTACTAGTTTCTCTGGCATTGTGGATTGTAGGATGGTAATTCCTTACTCTATGTCTAAAATCCACATATAAGTGAGTACATATCATATTTGTCTTTTTGTGATTGGGTTACCTCGCTCAGAATGGTTTCTTCAAGTTCCATCCATTTTCCTGCAAATTTCAAGATTCCATTGTTTTTTTCTGCTGAGTAGTACTCCATTGTGTAAATGTACCACATTTTCTCCATCCATTCTTCGGTTGAGGGGCATCTATCTAGGCTGCTTCCAGTTTCTGGCTATTACAAATAGTGCTGCTATGAACATGGTTAACAGATGTCTTTGTTGTATGAATGTGCTTCTTTTGGGTATATGCCTAGGAGTGGAATTGCTGGATCTTGTGGTAGACTGATTCCCATTTTCTTGAGGAGTCACCATACTGATTTCCAAAGTGGCTGTACAAGTTTGCACTCCCACCAGCAGTGGAGGAGTGTTCATCTTTCTCCACATCCTCTCCAGCATAAAGTGTCTTTGGTGTTTTTTTATTTTAGCCACTCTGATAGGAGTAAGATGGTATCTCAAAGTTGTTTTGATTTGCATTTCCCTGATGGCTAAGGATGTTGAGAACTTTCTTATGTGTCTTTCATCCATTTTAGATTCCTCTATTGAGAATTGTCTAGTTCTGTACCCCATTTTTTAATTGGATTGTTTAGTGTTTTGGAGACTAGCTTCTTGAGTTCTTTGTATACTTTGGAGATCAGCCCTCTGTCAGATGTGGGGTTGGTGAATATCTTTTCCCAGTCTGTGGGCTGCCGTTTTGTCTTGCTGACTGTCTCCTTTGCCTTACAGAAGCTTCTCAGTTTCAGGAGGTCCCATTTATTAATTGTTGATCTCAGTGTCTGTGCTACTGGTGTTATGTTCAGGAATCGGTCTCCTGTACCAATTAATTCAAGGTATTTCCCACTTTATCTTCTAATAGGTTCAGTGTGGCTGGGTTTATGTTGAGGTCTTTGATCCATTTTGACTTAAGTTTTGTGCAGGGCAAAAGACTCGGGTCTAACTGCAGTCTTCTACATGTTTGCATCCAATTATGCAGCACCATTTGTTGAAGATGTTCTCTTTGTTCCAGCGTATATATTTGGATTGTTTGTCAAAAATCAGGTGTTTGTAGGTGTGTGGGTTAATATCAGGGTTTTCAACTCTATTCCATTGGTCTACCTGTCTATTTTTGTGCCAATACCAAGCTGTTTTCAGGACTATAGCTCTGTAACAGAGCTTGAAGTCAGGGATGGTGATGCCTCCAGAAGTTCGTCTATTGTACAGGGTTGTTTTGGCTATCCTGGGTCTTTTGTTTCTCCATATAAAGTTGAGAATTTTTCTTTCAAGGTCAGTGAAGAATTGTGTTGGGATTTTGATGGGGATTGCATTGAATCTGTAGATAGCTTTTGGCAAGATTGCCATTTTTACTATGTTGATCCTGCCTATCCAAGAGCATGGGAGATCTTTCCATTTTCTGGTATCTTCTTTAATTTCTTTCTTTAGAGACTCAAAATTCTTACAGTACAGGTCTTTCACTTTTTTGGTTAGTGTTACTCCAAGGTATTTTATGTTGTTTGTGGCAATTGTAAAGGGTGATGTTTCTCTGATTTCTTTCTCCACCAATGTGTCATCCTTATATAGTAGGGCTACAGATTTTTTTGAGTTAATCTTGTATCCTGCCACTTTGCTGAAGGTGTTTATCAGCTGTAGGAGTTCCCTGGTAGAGTTTTTCGGGTCACTTATGTAGACTATCATCTGCAAATAGTGAGAGTTTGACTTCTTCCTTTCTGATTTGTATTCCCTTGATCTCCTTTTGTTGTCTTATTGCTCTAGCTAGAACTTCAAGGGCAATATTGAAGTGGTATGGAAAGAGTGGACAGCCTTGTATTGTTCTTGATTTTAGAGGAATTGCATCGAGTTTCTCTCCATTTAGTTTGATGTTGGCTGTTGGCTTGCTGTATATTGCTTTTATTATGTTGAGGTATGTTCCTGCTATCCCTGACTTCTCCAGGACCTTTATCATGAAGGGGTGTTGGGTTTTGTCAAAGGCTTTTTCAGCATCTAGTGAGAAAGAAAGAAAAAAATCTAATCACAGTTCAGCATCCCTGGTAGGGGATGACTCAGCTCCAGGAGACACTTGGTCTTTTCCATATTGTGGTCCCACCCTCCCTCAGGGGTAGAATCCCCTGCATTCAAAACTATTGGCAAGAAGAGTCACATGCTTCAGTTCTCAGGGGTTGTCCTGGACTGTGGAGTAGTGAACTCTTTGAGGGAAATGCCAACTTCTCTGCACAGCTCCAACTTCCAGACAGTCCTGAGATTGATAGACAGTTGCTGGGAGGGAGGTAGCCAGCTGGGTAGGGAGTGATCAGAACGGAGGGAAGCTGCTGGCTCCATAGAAGTACTGAGAAAAACAGGAAGGGTGTAAGTGGCTGGGGTCAAGCAAGCCTGGCTAAGGAGGCTGTGGGAGGCCACCTCTTCACAGAGCTGTGTGTAAAATTCCTTATGAACTCCATTTCCAAGTCTGTTCTAGTTGTGGAGCCCAGACCTATTAACACGGTTTTGCCAAAAGTCATTTTCCCTTCTCAACATGGAGAAGGTTAGCCAAGAGCACTAATGGCAAAATATGTGGAAAGTGCTAATCCAGCATCACCATTGTTTTAGTGTTCAAGGCTTGGCATGCCACAGTGTTCAATAAATATTTGTAGACTCCAGTAGAATGTTCAGTAGGTCTATCCCAAAAGCAGTGGAACTGGAGGCAACATTTAGTAAGACTTAAGGCTGTTGGCATTGACATTAAGACTAGCCCTGTGGGAGACAAAGGACTAGATCAACTCCAGTACAAGGAAAAGTGGGGACTTAAAGGAGCCAGTTGGATGAGTGGATGGAAAAATACTATGGTAGGGGGATTCTGGCAAAACCAGCTCAAAAGATTTTTGTCAAAAGCAGGCCAGAGTCATTCAATGTCAAGCATGGAAATGAGGACTCAAGCTGATGTTAAGAATGAGAAATTCCCCTGAGCCTGGTATTGGTGGCACATGCCTTTATCCCAGCACTTGGGAGGCAGAGGCAGGCAAATCTCTGTGAGTTCGAGGCCAGCCTGGTCTACAAGAGCTAGTTCCAAGACAGCCTCCAAAGCCACAGAGAAACCCTGCCAGAAAAAAAAAAAAAGAATGAGAAATTCCTTTAGGTTGATTAGTTGGGGGGTGGGTGTAGGGTAGCTACAACTGTAAGAATGGATGCAGGAGCCCAAGTTCAAGCTGGAGTCTTAGTCAAGAGGAGTCAGTGAAGCATGACTGAGGTTTGGTCAAGGGGAGGGGGCAGTCTTTGTCAATGGACTTCTTCAATTACACTGCTTACAAAGGTCTGGAGATGGAACAACATATTTGAAGTGCCCTACGGCTGGTAGGATCCTGAGCTCTGCTCCCAAACATGTAGTCTTCTGAAAAGTATGTTTTGTGTGTGTGTGTGTGTGTGTGTGTGTGTGTGTGTGTGTGTGTGTGTGTATACACATGCATACATGCATGTGCATGCTAGTGTGCAAGTGTGTGGCGTGTATTTAGAGATCAAAGGTCAATTTGCAGGAGTTGGTTCTCTCTTTCCACCATGTGGTGCCCTGGGACTGAACTCAGGTCAGGGTTGATGACAAGGGCCTAAACTCTCTGAGCCATCTCAATGACTCTTTTCCTTGAATTTTGAAAGAAGATCTCACTATTTAGCTGAGGCTGACCCAGAACTTACAATCCCCTGTCTCTGGAGCACCAGGATTACAGGATCATGGTTGTTCACCAGCGTATCTTGCTCAAGTATGGACACCTTTTCCTCATATGAGAACTCTGGGTCTCTGGGGTCAGGTGCTGAACTGACTGGCTTGGCCACAGATATCTGTCCATGCAGCAGTGGTAGGAGAGCCAGGGGAGGCAGACGTTGTGATAGAATCCATTTTGGCTGTGATCAGCAATGACAGGCCCCTGTGCTACAGTAGGGACTGGAAATTCTGGAATGGTGCCCAGGGAGGCAATATTCCAGAAGTGGTCCTCTGGCCTGGGTGATAAATCCCAGAGCCACAATTAAGACAAAGCACTGTGAATGTGACACCTGTTGACAGCGGCAGGATGGCCCAGAAATTGATTATGAATGAAATTTTGCAGGCAGCTCATCAGTAGTAAGCTGGGCCTGGGCCCAGGCATAGGAGTAAAGCTAAGGACAAGGCTTGATACCAGGGAGGAGGGATGCACCTCCCTCTCTTCAGGGCCCTACAGAGGGTCTGTGTCCAGGAAGCACAGCCTCGGTGGAGAAGCTGGAGAGAGCTCAGAGCTCACCTGGCCAGTGCCCTTTCATATGCAGGGGAAAGAAGTCATCCAATTCAAACAGCAATTTCCTGCCAGGGATAAGGACCAGAGATCCTAAGTCCCAGGCTGGCTGGAGCTAGGGGAGTGGTAGGAAGGTGGTGTCTGCAATGACAGAGGATGAAGAGAGCAGGTTAAAGTTGGAAATGGAGTAAGACAGACAGGAAAGAGCAGCCAAAGGACACACAAAAAGATGCAGGATGCACATTCGCAGCCTATTATTAAGAACAAATTGAAATTTAGAATTGCTCATGGCCCAGTGACTGTGGGGGGCATTGACTGACTTTCACAGGAGCAACATGAGGCCAGCTGAGCTGGTTATTATTGAGGGCTGAAGAGACAGCACCTCAGTTAAGAGCACATCTTGTAGAGGACCCAGGTTCTTTTCCCCGCACCCACATGGTGGTTCACAACCATCCCTAACACCAATCCTAGGAGTTCCGATGCCCCTTCTTACTCTTGAGGGCACCAAGCACACATGTGGTGTGCATAAACATGTACAGGCAAAACAGTCACACATAAAGTGAATAAATCTTTTTTTAAAAGTCTGATGCTACGTGCTATTAAAAAAAAAGAAAGAAAGAATGGTTTTACTGTGAAAATGGTGAACTTCCCAGGGTTTGTGACGTAATGCTTAGGGGAGGAAAATGAAGCTCTGACCAGGTGTGGTGGTACATGCCTGAAATCCCAGGACAGGAGAATCACTGTAAGTTGAAATCCTAACCTACACTACACAATCCTAGTGTAGCTTGGGTTACAGAATGAGACCTCTCCAAAAAAGATGACTAGGAGGAAAAGAAAGAGGAAGAGGAGGAAAAGGAGGGACAACATGGGGACTGTGCTAGTTATTTTTCTGTTACTGTAACAAAACACCATGACCAAGGTAACTTATAGAAGAAAACATTTAATTGTCTTATGGCTTCAGAGGGTTAGATCCATGATGGTAGAAAGAAGGCATGGTGGCAGGAAGAACTGAGAACACACACCCGGTTGGGAAAGCAAGATGCAGAGAGAACACACTGGGAACAGTGATAGTCTTTTGAAACCTCAAAACCTGTCCCCAGTGACACACCTCCTCTAACAAAGCCACACCTTCCCAAAGAAATCCAGCAACTGGGACCAAGTATTCAAACAGATGAGCCTGTGGGGGCCATTCTTGCTCAAACCATTGCAGGGACTATGACCACAACAAGGGGGCTGGGGAGATGATGCAGGTGATATTGTTCAACGGTTGGGCCTCTAAACTGAGTGCTCCCTGCCCTTGGTGCTGTTTGCTCTGATGTCTTAGACCTAGTTCCCAGAGGAACTGAATCTGAGCCTTCCCTCTCCCTCTCCTCCCCACTTTGTGCCAGGAAAAAAAATCTCTGCTTTTAAGGCTCAGTTCAAATGCCACCTCATCCAGGAAGCATTTCTAACTACTGGTTTCATTCTCTCTTGGTCAACTATCTCTCCTGCAAATTTCTCCAGACATCCCTCACTATGCTCCACTCTTTCACCCTGAAAAGGTTATCCAAAACCTGATAAAGAGCCGCCTCTGTGCCAGAATTCCAAAAGCCCTAGCTCTAATCTTCCCAACTGAGTAGCAAAACAGCTTATGCAATACCCACTTTACAGGTGAGAAAGCTGAGACTCCGAATAGAGTCTTCCTCATGGGCACTTAGCTGTTAGGTGGCAAGACCAGGACCTAAGCCATGTTTGCCTGATGCCAGGATTGGTACTGTTTCTGCATTGAACAGCAATTGCTGAAATCAAGTCTAGTCATTGTACATCCACACACTTGGCCTTCTTTATGTGTTCCTAGTGAATGATGCATACGATGGATAGACACTGTCCTTTCATTTGGTGGTATAGTGCTGGGGTCAGCAGACTACAGCCCAGGGGCCAAATCCAGCATGCCTCCTATTTTTTATAAACAGAGTTTTTTTCAGAACTTGGTTACACTCATATCTTTATATATTGCTCATGACTGCTTTTGTGTATAATGGCAAAGTTTTTTTTTTTTTTTTTTTTTTTTTGCCACAGAGACCATGTCTCCCTGGAATCCTAAAACATTTGATATCGGCTGTTTGTAGAAAAAGTTTGCTACTTTTGTTATAAAGCTCATCATTAGAATGTTTAAATTAGTGCTTTTACAAAGTACCAATAACCTTATCTTTTATGCCTTAGAATATTATGTATGTTCATGCTTTGGATACATAATAATGTATCAGGCAGCATATTTCAGTATGTATCTGGCATGTGCCACTTTATTATTTTGTAGACAAGGTTCCTATAAAAAGGTTTGAGGCTGGGGATGTAGCTCAGTAGTAGACTACATGGTTAGCATGCATGAGGTCCTGGGTTCAACCCTCATGGTCTTTGAAAACATACATATTTGTATGTGTATATATATTTACATATGTAGAAGACTACAAATCGTGTGTGTGTGTGTGTGTGTGTGTGTGTGTGTGTGTGTGTGTGTGTGTCTGTGTGTGTGTGTGATATCTAGGGTTTGTGTTTTGTGATTTTGAGTGTGACTTTATTGGCAACAACTTGCCAGGCATAGCAAACCCTGAGCCACAGGTCTTCCCTGAAGCAGAAGAGGGATGAGTCTCCTTGAACACCCTCTGTGGAGTGTGACTCTGATGCATGCCAGAGCAGCACTGATGAGGCAGTTTTGAGGCAAATGAAAAGCTGCCTGGCTGACAGACTGTGTTGTTTCCTCCTAGTGGTGTATGAGGTGATCAGTGCCCTAACCTTCCAAACTCATATCCTCCCCTGGGCAGAGGGTACCGTGTCCCTGTGGCCTGTCCTACAGAAGCATCAATGAGGAGCTAGAGAAGGGCTGCTGACCTATCCCTGCTCCCTGGAGCTCAGGACTGGCCCCTGAAAGCCTGGCATCTGGGGCAGAAGCAACATCAAAGCTGGGATTGGCCGACTCCCACCACAAATGCCAAGCAGGCCAGGCGAGGGCAGCGTGGGGGCGTGACAAATCTCAGCCTGCCTCTAGCTTGTGTTCCCCAGCCAGTCTGCCTTGGGCCTTGCCCCAAGATGACGGGCCCATCATTCAGCTTCACTTATCTCCTCACCATTTCAGGACTTCTCTGTCACTCAGCTGGCTACTTGGGTAAGAGTGTGTATGTGTGTGTGTGTGTGTGTGCGTGCGCGTGTGCGCAAGCGCGCGTGTGCACACATGCGTGTGCGTTTATAGAGAGAAGAGAGAGAGGGAGAGGGAGGGAGAGAGAATATATACATGCGTTATTTTTTTAAAAAAGACTTGCACAGTAGGCTTGTCCTGAGAGCATTTGCAGACTTTAAATTGGAAACTCCTCAGCCAGTGTTAGGATTGCAGGGTAAAGGGGTGTGATTGAGTCAGTGGGGGCCTTGCATATATGCCTATGCGTGTGACTTTGTCTGTTGTCCCTCTTGTGACCTTGACTCCAGGGTGGCTGGCAGCTGTTGTCCCCTTGACTTTGAAGTAAAACCATGTTCTGTGGTCCATGACTCCCCCCTGGCATTAGATGGCTGGGATGCTTGCCATCATTCCAGGCCAACTGGCTTCGGTGACATGGCTCAAAGGCAGTAGCCACCAAAACACCGAATCACTTTCTTTGCAGTTATGTCCTCACCTGCTGCCCAGGCCCACTCTGGTGCAAACCTCCCCCATGACCTTACAAGGAATTTCAAAATGTTTTCACCTTTTGGATCAGAATTTGTTTTTCAAAGGCAATATGATCCTTGCATGGGACCCGAGGTAAAGTTCTTGGAGTCAAGCTTTTCTAGAATATGTGAATTGTAGACAGTGCTGGGCAAATTGCAGCTAGTGTGTGGATATTACTGTTGCTGGATCTTCCAGCCTACCATGGATGCACCCAGTGACACCATGGAATATGCCTTTTACTTTGCCTTTTCTGGTGTTTCCTTCTAACACCACTCCAACAGGTGGATGAGAAGTGAAAACTTGATAGGCTACCACCCTATGCACAGGCAGGTGTGATCCACTAGTGTATGGCTGCACTTGGCACGTTCCAACCTGCTAAGGCGGGATGCCTTCTTCTTTCATAGCTGCTTCCTTTGGTAGCTTTTAGTGACACACTGGCTTGCCCTAAGGGATGCTGTTTGGTGTAGGAGGTTGAAATAGGAACAGCTGTCTTGGTGGCCTTGCTTGGTGGCCTGGGCTTGTCTTGCATGCAGGAAAATGAAGATAGACCTTGTGGTCATCCTGGTGTCACACTTGCCTTAAGAACTGCCTTTGGAGGCAGAATATGACAAACTCTTGGTGGTACAGATGAGGAAACTCAGTCCTTGGGCTAAGGAAGTGAGTTGTACTGTATCACATGGCCACATTCCCCCCACCCCACCCCGCACACTCTTAGATTCAAGTCCCTATATTTCTAAGAGTCCAGTGGTATAGATCACTTTCCAAGAATGTACCTCATTTTCTCAAAATAAAGCATGGAAAGGGATCCTTTCCAATGAGGAAAAAAACAAAACACTTGCCAAAACCTTCATTAGACGTTTGCCTCTACTTTGGCAGTGCCATACCCACAGATAACATGGCATTAGTATCGTTAAGTGAGGGCGGTGGTCTTGGAGTCCCTTGGTAGTTGACATTGCCAAGACAGCTGTCTGGGGATGAGCCATGCACATGGTGCACCCCGGCCACTAAAGGGACCATGTACTACACACACACACACACACACACACACACACACACACACACACGAGCCTTCTGGGGCTCTTCCAGGCTGGTCCCTGAGCTTATGTATGATTCCAGCAGAGACAGCACAGGCCAGGGAGAGACCCATGGGCCACTCAACACCAAAATAGACATTCAAGCCCCAGCTTAATTGACAGGGAGAGTGGAAGGCGTCGGGGGGGGGGGCGTTTGCTCCCAAACTCATCCACCTGATGGAAATACTCAGTGCTGGAATGAGCTGTAAATAAACCAGACTGTGCTAAAAACAAACAGCTCCTGGAGTTGGGGGAGGGGCAGAAATCCAAGCCCTCCACCTGCTGGGATGAAGTAGGTCAAGGGGGAGAATAGGGAGGGATGGGGTTAGTGTTCAAGGCAGATGCTTTGGCAGCAAAAGCAGCTGATAATTTATGTTCACTGAAGATGCCTCCAGTTTCCAGGAAGAAGTGAGAAAAGCGATTGCATTAAGACACCCAAGCTCTTTCATTAAGGGGCTCCCAGGGTGCTGGACAGGCCACATTGGAAACCATATATGGACTGGAAAATCAATGGTGATGGTGCAAAGTAGGCACATGGGCTGCCAGCCCCCCAGGTGTTCTTTCCAGGAGGGGCCCTTTGGAGAACTGCCTTGGATCTTTGCTGTCTACTGCGGCAATAGGAAGGCAAAGGGAATGATCTGGAGGGGACTGAAACAGGTTTCTGAGGCTAGTGTGTACCTGGCACCTTCTTCGCTAGCCTGGAGAAGCTTAAGCTGTCTACTCCTGGCTTCTCTAACTGGGAAAGAACTGGTGGTAGAGTAAAGCTTGAAAACATAACTATCATTTTCTAACAAGAAAGAGAGCAGTGGGGGCTGGAGGATGGCTCTGTAGTTAAGAGCGCTGGCTGTTCTTCCAGGTGACCAGGGTTCAAATCTCAGCAACCACATGGCGGGTGTTACCCTAGCTCCAGGAGATGCACTCTACTGACTGTCTCAGATACCCCAGGAAAGACATACATGCAGGTCAAACACCCATACATATGAATTACAATTTACAAGGAAGAAATGAAGAACAGTAGCCACAAGAGCTGGAGCTGCCCAAGCCCAGTGTACACAGTATCCCCGAAGGCACATAGATTTCAACCTCAGACAGCACCACTCTGTGACCCTGGTGGATCAGGACAAAAGCAAGAATATCCCCAAGTCATAACCAAGCACAGACAAAAGTTAAGGCTATCCCTCCATAAAATGACCATTCTCATTCTTGTATGTAATCGGCTTGTGTTTTTCCCCATTTCCTTTTCTCCCAGAGAAGAACTAAGCCTGATGATAGCCCATTCTACTCAGTAGCAGCTGCTCCAAAGCAAAGCTAGACTTTTGCATCTCAGTCTCCTCCACAAATCTGCAAGGAGCCAGAATGCTAGAATAAGTTTCTCTTTTGTGCCTCCTGTGTTCTCCCTTCTTGCCATGAACCAACAAACCCAAGTTGGTTATTCATTGGCTGTATTTCTGGCAGTCTTTGGTTGGAAAGCATTGATACAGTAGTCTCAAGTAGTGTTATGGGGGTTCCTGCCTCCTTCCTGGGTTCCAGTCTTAATTTCTACCCATTTTGGAGTCAAAGTTCAAAAGAGCAAGCTCTGGTAATAGCTTGCTTGTGTTCAAGTATGGGCCCCACTGCTGGCGCGCTGTTTGACCCTACACTAATTGACTCACTTGGTTGATCAGTGAAGTGGGAATGACGATGGCAGTGTTGGTGGCACTTAGCTCAGGGTTGCTCTGAAGATTTGACATGTTTATATACAAGACCACACAAATGGTGCCTCGCTTGCAGTTGTCACTAAATTGTGAATTTGGCAACCGTTTATCAAGGTCTAGTGTGTAACAGGTTTGGAAACCGGCCCTTGCCCTCCTCCTCAGGAAGCACAGCTCATGCTGGGAGAAGGAAGGAAACAGTTTTAGCTCATGGAAAAGCACGGACACGGATAAACAAAGAGAAGAGAGTAGCTAGGCCCATGATGCTTGGTGTGTGAGTGAAGGAAAGCATCCTACTGATAAGATTCAACCTGGAGCTCAGTGTGAGAGGCATAGGGAAGCCCACCTGGGCTTGTTCTGTGAGGTCAGATATCCACACAAGAGAGGGAGTTAGCAGTGTCAGGAAAACTAGGGACTGAAAAACACTACTCCCGCTGATTCAGACATTCTAGTGCAACCACCTTTCTATTGGTGAATTCCTAGAAATGAAATGACCGAGCTGTGGTGAATGTCTATGTCCTGGCTCTAATGGAAAACACCAAGCAATTTTTCAGAGAAGATACGGCCTCCATTCCCACCTGCTAGTATATAATGGCAGTTCAGGTTGCCCCACTTGTCTCTTGTCCCTTTCATTTTAACCCATGCCTATCAGTGATGCTCAGCAGAATGGATAGCTTTGTTATGGCCTAACCACAGGGCAGAATGCTGCAAGACTGTAAACAATAGCCTGTTCCACTCCCTCAGACACTTTGCTGAGTAAGAGAAGACAAACATAGGAATTCCCACTGCAAGATTCAATTTGCACAAAATGCAAACATCTTCATGACACATCCCTGGTGCTAAGATCCAGTGGCTGTGGGCAAGCCCAGAGGCTGGTGTTCACCGGCCTCTGTTGTTCACTTTGTAGAACTCTATTGTGCTGTACTGTAGAATCTATGTCTTGTTGCATGCTATGACACTAACCATATGGTAAGGCCAACATATGGGACTCTCATGAGATGGAGCACCCAAGTGAGTGTTTTGAGTCTTTCAAACAAATCATGGCTCTGAGCACCTTGGAGTCAGCACCATCTCTGTTCCTGGTAACCTCTCTGTCTAAACCGTTTCCTCCTGAGACAGTATCACAGGGGTCCACAAGCACAGCACTGCCTAGGTGTGTGGCCACAATATGGGTCTGTCTAAACTTTACATTCCTTGTCACACCTACAAAGTGTGTCTCTGAAGGAGAAAAGGACACACACACACACACACACACACACACACACACACACACACACACGAGTACCACCCCCATCCATCAGAGACAAAGAGAAGGTCTGGGGCAGGCAACAAACAGGGTCCGTAGTACTCAAACAGGTCAGAAACTGCATTTGGAAATCTTAGGTGACCACGTTAGTGTGCCTTGGGCATGGTGGGCATGACACAGGTTGTCACCCTAGCTCCATGCTAAGGAGCAGCAGTTTTCTCTGGACAGCCCTTCCTGGCCTGGATCAGAAGAAGCGGGGCAGCCACAAAGCTTGCTGCCTACTGACACCTCCGCCTCCCCCGCTGTTCCCACCACCATTCTTCAGAGGCAGCAGAAGTCCGGTGAGTGCTCTGGACTTATTCGGTGAGTGAAAACCTCCAGACTCCTCCGTGTCAGCCCCATGCCTGGCTCAACATGGCCACTTCAGAATCTCATTTGAGAGAGGCGGCTGTGCCGTCACTCGGGGGCCAAGACCTGGGGGTGGGGGCATTGTGCCAATCATACCAATTTTGCCACACATCTTTTCTTGCCATCTTAAAGCTGTGAAGGAGATTTTTCTTACCCGGGAGTTAGAAGTAGCAAAATGCCTCATCTTTTTGAAACACTAGGGTGCATTCATAGCTCCCATAGATAGATGTTCAGATGCAGGACCCCCCCATTTTCTTTTTTTAAATAAAGTATTTATGAAATTCTTGGGGTGGGGGCAAGAATGGGAGAAGGGAAGACGAAAATGGGATATGGAGGATAGAGATGGGGAGGCAGGGTCGAGAGAGGTTAGAGAATAGGTATCAAAATGCAGTTAGATATAAGGCATTAGGACAATTACAGTCTGTAAAAACTTATTTTCTATTTCAAAAAAAACAAACAAAAACAACAACAACATAGGGAAAAAAAGAGTCCAGAGGCTCCCACTGCATAGAAATCGAGCAGTGTCGAGTCCAGGGGGACATCTCTTTCATTGGTCTGACCTCTAACCCATTGCTTTACTGTGAAGCTTCTCTCTCCAGACATGAAGAATCTTCTGGAACTTGAGGCTTCACCATCACCCTGCATTCAAGGCTCACTTGGCTCTCCTGGGCCCCCTGGGCCCCAGGTGGGTGCACCCTTCCAGATCCCTCTTGTGTCTTCCCATAGACAAAGAAGCCTAGTGGGCAGCACCTCCTAGATCCTGACCTGTGATGTGCTGCATGCTGGGTTTTCTTTGGTAGCTCCTCTCCAGTTAGCTCCAGAGCCCAAAGAGTCTCTGGGTGAATCGGGCCTCACTGTCATGATAGATTTGAGGGTCTCATATAGAGTGGTTGTTGTTGTCACTATCACCAAATACAGATGTGACCATCCACTTTACCCTCAGACCTAAAAGTGCTCATGCTCAGTGCAGGAACATGGTGGTCAGAGGGACAGGTTACCCAAGCTTTCCTGACTATGAACTGCTGCAAGCAGCCCCCTCCCAAGGTAAAAGAGAAGAGTGAGGAACAAGCAAGTTGTTAGAGAAATAACTTTCTAGACAAACAGGAGTGCACTATAGAAACTCTCATCCTGGGGCTGGCCTGCTACCATGAGGGCTTTTGCAACTGCTCTGAGGCTCTGGTCCTCCAGGGGAGGAGCACACAGGTCCTGAGTGCTGACTTTGTCAGGAGGCATAGACATCACTACTCAGTTATGTGAACCTCCAGTGGCTTCCTAGTATTAGGGGACTAAAGGCTAAACTTCCCGACCTGGAAGACAAAGTCCCATGAGTGGACCCTGCCTTGGACTGGCTCACACACCCTCCACTTTCAACTTAGCTACAGTGTCTGCCTGTCTTCCTTACACACACCAAGCTTGTCTCAGCCTTGGTCTGTGCACTCAGAGCCCTGCTAGTCTTCCTGGTTTTTACAGCTCCTCCTAGTCACTCAGAGGTTGGCTTTCATGTTACCTTCTTAGTGCTACTTTTCTCAGCCAAGCATGGTGACACAGAGCTCTGATTCCAGCACTCAGAGGATGCTGAGGCACGAGGATTACCACGAGTTTGAAACCAGACCGAACTGAATAGTGAGTTCCAGAACTGCTTGGGCTATAGAATGAAACCATATCTCAGGAGGTGGCAGGGAAGGAAGGAGAGAAGTGGAGCGGAAAACTTTTTGCAATTACTAAATTTAAAACTACAGCATTGCACCCAGTCTTATCTGGTTTTCTACCTAAGGTTTTACTCTCTATGGCTGTTTTCAGGCTATCAGGGCAGAGCTGAGGAGCCTGGCAGACAGCAGATGTGACCCTCCAAGCCTAGGAGGATTATTCTCTGGCTTTGTAGAGGAAAAGTTACGGATCCCATGTCTGCAGGGACAGGGATATTGTTCACCCCACTTCACAGTCTACCCCACCTGTGGGCTATACATAGCCTGTTCCCTATTTACATGTATTGACCCAGGTATGATGACAGGTTTATTACCCCAGCACTTGGGAGACTGAGGCAAGAGGATCCCGAGTTTAAGACTAGCCTAGGCTACATAGTAAGAGACTCTGTCTCAAAAGCAAAATAAATAAGGAAACAATAAAAGCATCTGAAGAATAGTATAGTGAAAATGACTTTGAGCTCAGAGGCCAGAGGGGCTGGAAGTCTGAGGAAAGACCAGATGTGATTCCTCTAAGGTGGACTCCTACATCCCACCTTCAGCACTCTCCTCTGACATGTCTTGATGCTCCTGAGGACCAACAGAGCATGTAGAAGGAGGGCCATCCTCTCTTCACATTAGAACAGCAGCCCCAGTCACACTAGTGCATCTCTGAGCTCCTGCAAGCTCCTCTGAGTCACATGGAGGCTCTGCTGCCCCTTTCATTTGGTCAGAATCTGTATTTGTTTGGTGGGTGCCAAGCTCAATAATCTTATAGAATAGTTCTAACCATTTCAAGAAATGGAAGGCTTGGCAGAATAAAGAACTCTACTTCCTCAAATAGACGGCAGATAAACCAAAAGTGGTGTCTCCCAATTTTATCTTCACAAGAAGACCCCCGGGAATTTCAAATGCTTATTCCTGACACTTATTTCCTCACCAACTCCCATTGCCCCAGACAGTCATTCAATTAGTCTGGGTATGGCCTGAGCTTTGGAATTTTTCAATGATCCTGGGGAAATTGTAACTCAGTGACAGGTTTTGGAGAAGCCAAACTTCCAATAGACTTTTCCTTGTGTTGTTCACTTGCAAACAGTAGGCATATGGTGGAAGCTAAGGGATTTGGGATGGATTTCTCTCTGCCATTCCCAGGAATTTGGAAAATAGTCATCAACTGAGCCATCCACAGATGTGTGAGCAGAAGACAGATGTGGAGGTGCAAAATCCTGGTGTTTTTACAGCCTCTGGCTGGAGCCACCCATCTCCTATTGCTGGCAGTGGGACACACATGATCCTTACCTTAGGGAAAGTGGGAGGAGGGGGTTATTCAGCACCTGAAATCCACAGGTCATTTGTGGGAATGCTTTTCTTATTTTTCTTCTTCTTCTTCTTCTTCTTCTTCTTCTTCTTCTTCTTCTTCTTCTTCTTCTTCTTCTTCTTCTTCTTCTTCTTCTTCCTCCCTCCTCTCTCTCTCTTCTCTCTCTCTCTCTCTCTCTCTCTCTCTCTCTCTCTCTCTCTCTTTCTTTTTGTTATTTGTAAGACAGGATCGCAGGTGATCCAGGCTGGCCATGAACTCGCTTATGTAGCCAAGGCTGGCCTTAAACTCCTGATTCTCCTGTCTCTAGTTCTGGAGTGCTGAGATTATAGGAGTGGTCCATGAAGCCCAGTTCCTTCCTGGGGATATCTGAATCACCGGCTGCAAAACTTAACTTGTCCCCTTCCCGCCCCCCTATGGGGCCTCAGGAATAGGCCAAGGCAATGGAGGATCCCTGAGGCTGAGGTGTATCATGATCTTAGTAGGGGGGCTTCTTCAAGGCTCTGTTGTTGATCTTACCAAGCAGGGAAGGATTCTCAGGAGAAAAGCAAAATCAGGAGGAAGAGGAACAAAAGGCTTCTGCAGGGGTGCCTGGAGCACCCGTGCAGAGAGTCTGCTTGCTCTGTAAAGAAAGGCCCAGTGCCACAGACCCCTACCACAAACCCTTCCCTGCAGTCTCGCCTTGGTTGGGTATATGCTTTCTTCATTTCTTATCTTGATTGTATAGGGTCCACCGGGGCTTCCTGGCAAGACAGGACCAAAGGGAGAAAAGGTATGAGCCACTGCTTTCTTAGTCCCACCTTGCTTCGGTAGTTACAGCTCACTTTCTGGGGTGCCACTGAGAATGTTCTGATTGAGATATCAAAATATGTTCTCTCAGTGCTGGATGTCTCTACAATTTTGTTCAAATGACTGCAGAACCTGGAAAATCTGTTTGCTGCTATTGATGCATAACATACTGCCATATATATATATATATATATATATATATATATATATATATATATATATATATATTGAATTTTGGAAACTTTAGCTGTGCTGTCAACTTTGGAAAAAAGTATCCCAGTTTACCATGTTGAGTTGGCATTGTACAAAAATTAACAGCCATATTGGTCTGTTGAACTTAAATGTTGAACTTAATTTTTTTCCATTTGTACAGGGGTAACTCACTGCATTAAATATGTAAGGTCTTAAAAAAAAAGAAGAGGGGATTTTGAGAGCCCATCCCATGTGAAGGGATGCTTTCTTGGCCTGAACACATGGGGAAGGGCCTAGGCCTGGCCCAGGATGATGTGGTAGATTTTGGGGAGCCCCTTTTGAGGGCCTTACCCTGCCTGGGGAGTGGAGGGGGGATGGCTAGGGGCAGGTGGGATGTTGGGTGGAGGGGAGGGAGAGGGAGAAGGGATTGACATGTGAAGCAAGCTTGTTCCTAATTTGAACTAATAAAATTAAAAAAAAAAACTGGAAAAAATATGTGCTCTCTCTGTCTTAGCAGATGAGGAGGGCTCCTGATGAATGGCTGCAGCTGTAGTAGGGAATGCTATTGCTGTGTCCTGCTTCGGGCCGTTGGCAGGGCAGGCACGCTATAACTGGTCGAGTGACCAGCTGACTGACTGAGCCACAGCCACACCCTACTAAGTGTTCTGATTATTCCCGAATGTCACTTCCAAACAACCTTTGTTTATCTGTCTTCTCTCTGCACAGGGGGATCTTGGCCGCCCCGGAAGGAAGGTATGACCCCTGCTGCTTTGACGGGCAACTGTGCTGCATGCATGCATGCATGCATGTGTGTTCAGTGGCCCCCAGTACCTGGTGGAGTGCTGGTGCTGCCCTCCCTCTGAGGATGTCATCATGCTTGCCTTTCTGGAGCCTGTGGCTGCTAGGCATCTAACAAACTCAGAGGCTGCTGGGCCTGATCACACTTGTCCAGCCTCACCCTGCCTCCCAGCAGAGAACTCTCCAAGTCCCCAAACAGCGACACAAAATGATCTTCACTACTTAATTAGGCTGGAATAAAGTGCTTGAGCAGACAGGAACAAATGGCTTTGCTTTGGAAGTTACTGTGGCTCAGAGTGAACCAGCCATGTGCCATCGTTAGAGCCAGAGAAAGAACCAGCAGGTGATGTCGCTGTAGTCACTTAAGGTGCTGGCACTTAAGTTCTAGGTCTTGACTATGATTGAAGGAAGAGCAAATCCAGCCAAAAAGATGACAGTGGCTTTATTTTCAGCAGAAGCCATAAACAGACTTTTGCAAGGTACAAATAACAAGGGCAGCCTCAGATCAGTAGCTGTGTTGAATGCTGACCTAGAGAGAATCCTGTTGTGGACCCATGCTCAGATGCATCAAGGTCTATGTTGATTGATAATGTCTGCCATGGACATGGAAAGCAAAATGTATACACCAGCATCTGGCATCACTGAGACCTTGGCTGAACGTTTTGAATCGCTAGCTAACTGTGAAGTGAGCCACTGAGTGTGGAGCTTAATGCTCTCATCCTCTTTCACAAGGGTTGCTCTTCTGTAACCCTTAGTTGAGGTGGGGTTCTCTGGAAGCAGAGACTCATACAAGTGAATACATTATGAAGGGAGCACTGTCAGGAGGAACTCCTCAAGAGTGGAGAAGGGTGTCATCAGAGAGTGGTGGGAAGTTCAACCTGAGTAGCCTGAACTTGGGAGTGTGGATTGCCTATCTGTTTGTCCTTCTTTGATACCTTGGTGGTAAGAGATCTGGGATGTTGGCTGTAGGAAGGAAAGTTCAGGAGTGACTGGGAAGCTCCAAGGCCCCAAAATGAACTTCAAGATTTCAGGCTTTGATAGAAGCCAACAGGGCAACCACTGGGGGATGGTGCATCAAGCAGGGAAGGTGTCCTTGAGGGGGCTCCAACAGCACCTGTCACTGCTCCCCACGTAGTCCCAGCTCATGCCACATGACAACCTTGTGGAGAACTCACAGGAAGCAAGGCCAATGGTACAGTGAATAGAGGTGACAAAAATTGAAAAACCAAGAAATGTAGAATCCTTCTGCCCACTCTTCTCTATTTCTTAAATAATAAAACCTTGTTTGGTAAGATAATATGACACCAAAAATCTAACTCATATCTGTTTTGCCATGGTGTTTTTAGGCCTTCATTCTTTGTAGGGTCGTGATGAAGGTACAGGGGGACACATGTAGTGGCCTTATACCTTATCAGGACCCCAGATATACTTGGATGGAGGGAAGCATATCGAGGTATCTTGACTTTCGTTCTTGGTCTTTGAAGGGTAGACCTGGACCCCCAGGTGTTCCTGGCATGCCTGGGCCTGTTGGCTGGCCAGGCCCTGAAGGACCCAGGGTAAGTGTTGCATGTGTTTGGGGGTTTATGTAGTATAGGAACATGAGGTGGAAGATGGCTACCTCCTGGGTTCTGGCCAATAGTCAAGCACACCATTTCCTTTAGAGGGAGAATAGCTGGAAGGCAGCTCCCAGCCTATATTTTCCTTCATGTGGCCTGCAGACCCTGGTCAGTGCTGTGACTCTGCTCCCATAGAGAAGTAGGGGCTGTTCCTTTCTTTCCCAGGAGCCCCATTTCCCCTTTGTTCTGAGAATTAGTATGCTCTTCTTTAGTTTCTCTGAGATGACCCAAAGGGAACTTGAGTCTGGAAAGCTACCACCTGTCATGCTGATCTGGCAGGTGGAAAGTTGGGGGGTATTGGTAGGCTGGAAGGATGAAGATCCTACCCCGAAGAGAGGAGAGAGTATGCAAAGCAAGCACACTCCCATATTGGTTTGTGTCCTTGCTGCCCGTCACAGAATGCAGGGCACAGAGGTCATGACTTGTAAATTTGACCAGCAGAAGTCAGGGCAAGGCAAGCAGATATCCTCTGCTGCTGCACCTTCCTGGCTGTGTTGGTAATACAAAAATCCCAAGGAGATTTCTCTTTAAACCCACTGTATCCTGGGCTGCAGAGATAGAGAGGTGGCTCACAGTTAAGAGCACTTTTGCTCTTACAGAGGTCTTGTGTTCAGTTTTCAACATTCAAATTGCAGCTCATAGTTATCTGTAACTCCAGTTCCAAGGGATCCAATGTCTTTTTCTGGCCTCCGTGGGTAGAAGGCATGCACGTGGTATGCATACACACATGCAGGAAACTTTAAATTCACTGTATGGCCAGGCATGGTGGCTCATTCTTACAAACCCAGTACCCAGAAGGCTGAGGTAGGATCACCGTGACTTAGAGGCCAGCCTGGGCTACAAAGTAAGTTCCAGGTCAGCCTGAGCCAGAATGAGATCCTGCCACAAACAAACAAACAAGCAAAAATCCCCACTACAGAGAGCTAAGCTGTCCACCATGGCAGCCATGTATAGCTGGAAGACCTTAAAATATGATCCTTAAAAAGCCCTAATATAAATGAAGAACTGAAGGTTTAATTTTGACTCACCCAAGTTTTAATTTATAAAGCTGTATTTAGGGCCGGGGAGATATCAGTCAGTGAAGGTGTTTGCCACCAAGTCTGGCAACTTGAGTTCCTTCCCTGGAACCCACATGGCAGGAGGAGAGAACCAACTCCCAGAAGTTGTCCTCTGACCTCCATATATGTGCTGTGGCATACACACACACACACACACACACACATACACATACACATACACACACACACACACACACACACACACACACACACACACACACTAAATAAAATGTAAAGTTAAAATCTCATTATTTTACAGTGACTACATTTTGAAGTGATAATTAGATTAAATGAAAGTAAAATACTGACAAAATTAATTTTACGTGCTTAGTTTTACTCTTAAGGTACTTTAAAAAGACATTTAAAATTCAGAATATGCAGCCAGGCATGGTGGCACATCTCGTATAGCCCTAGCACTCAGAGGGGGAGGCAGGGCAACTGTTCAAAGGTCATCTTCACCTAAATTTGGTATTGGCTAGGGATACATGAGACCCTGCCTCAAAACAAAAACAAAAATCCCACAGTTAACCCCCCAATCAATATATAGTTGACTTTATATCTCTACTAATTAGAGATGACATGCGATTATGTAGTATAGAGAATGCTTAAGAGTCAAACTTATCCTGAGTTACGACGGAGCCCATCATATGCATTAACCACCTCCCTCCCGGGTACATATCCAGAGGCTGATTTCCCCTCTGCTTGGCTTCAAACTGAGGGAGAGAGTATAATGGGATGTCTGAAAGGCCCTCCCTATGCAAAAAGCAAACCAGACAAAGAATTTATGTGTGGCAAGCCTGTCTTCTGAGGCCCTCATGCTGTCTCCCCTGCCCTCTCACAACCCTTTCCAGGAAAAGCTCAAACATCACCATTTACAACTTCTTAGTGAGTATTTAGTTTGGCAATCTGTGCCATGTTGGGCATTTTTGTTCTCTATTTAATTTCAGCAATGACAATGAAAGGTGGAAAGTGGAGTCCTGGGAGGAGGCAAAGGGCATATGGGCCTTCAAGTTCACAACCCAGCTCCAGCACCCTAGTTCCATCCCGATTTTGCCCACAACACCTGTTTCTGTTTCTCTAAGAAATATCACTGTGGGCCTTCTTTTCCATCTTCTAATTGCCACAGGGTGAAAAAGGTGACCTGGGTATGATGGGCTTGCCGGGGTCAAGAGGACCAATGGGCTCTAAGGTCAGTGTGTGGTCCAGATGGACATTCCCAGGCCTTCTTTCTAACACTGAGGAGCAGCAGCTGTCTACAAAGATGGGGAAGACAGAACTGGAGGACTCTCACCCTGTGCTGGGGAGTCAGCCCTTTGGGGGACATCATGCCCTGGGCTATAGGGACACGAGGATTCTGTTCCTGTTGTTCTCTTTAGATATCAGGGTTTTGCCTCCAGATTAGGCATTTGAAGGCTGAGAAAAGCTATGTCGTCTATGTGGTTTAAACATCTTTGTGTTTACTGCTGCATGCCCCTTAAAACTCACAATAGAGTGTGGATGTCAACACCACATTCAGGGAGTCTTACAGCACACCAAGCTGTCTTGGGGGCTGAGTATAAACAGTCTGCTTTCTTTTAGGGCTTCCCTGGATCCAGAGGGGAAAAGGTCAGTCCTCATCTCTCGTGGCATCCCAGATCCTGGTCTGGGTACAGCTCTGGAGTTGGTGGTGGGTGAGAGACAGGCCTAGCTCTCTCTTTAGATATCAATGGCAGCCATCATGGGCTGAGGAAGAAGTGCCGGCCTCCTGAGGAAGGGGATTCTGGTAAAGAGGACCTCCCAGTGAGGCTCCTGCTCCCACCACAGGGAGCAAATGAGAGCAGGCAGGTAGGGAGTTTAGTCAGTCAGCTAGGGGTGCTGGGAGAAGGGGACTTGTCCTTAGGCCAAGTTTCTACCACTCATCTGCCAAAACAAAACAAATACTAACAGGCACCTGCAGACACATCCCCTGTGAGATGAGAGGATATGAGACCCAGAACCTTCTATGAGTTTCCCTTTAGCAACTAACCATTAAAAGGTCTTATCGCCGGGCGTTGGCGGTGCATGCCTTTAATCCCAGCAATTGGGAGGCAGAGGCAGGTGGATCTCTGTGAGTTCGAGGTCAGCCTGGGCTCCAGAGCGAGTGCCAGGATAGGCTCCAAAGCTGCACAGAGAAACCCTGTCTCGAAAAACAAAACCAAAACCAAACCAAAACAAAACAAACAAACAAAAAGAGGTCTTAGGGATCTAACCAGGAAGCATTCCTTTACTGGGCAAATCAACTATTATTTGAGCCTAGAGCTTTGCAAAAATGAGGGTGTTGGCCTAGGCAGTCTATCATTTTGAAATGCTTTTATTCCTGCTGCCACACCACACAAGCACAATATTAGTTCATTGACCCTCTCTTTTGGTTTTCTCCTAGGGATCCAGAGGCGAAAGGGGTGACTTGGGTCCCAAAGGAGAGAAGGTAATGGCAAATGTGTACAAGAGATATTTTCTAATAGAAGTGGGAGCTCCTGCTTCCCCAACCTAGGGATTGATGGGATAGCCATCTTGAAAATGACTGACTAAATCTATTCATAGCCAGTTCCAAGTGGCATTTCAAAACAGTCACAATATTTGTTGTTCCTTTCACAGGGTTTCCCTGGATTTCCTGGAATGCTGGGACAGAAAGTAAGTATCTAGAAGTAGAGCTAACAGACCTCAGATCCTCCAGACATAGTGAATGGAGCCCTCCTCTTGGTCCTTCAGGCAGAGATATTGAAGAGATATTGATTTTAATTGTGGAGAGTTCCAGTTTGAGATGGGGACCAAGTTGTCTTATCCACTGGGTAGAGGGTAGCAGAGAGGTCTGAGGTCAACCTCCAGTTTAGTGGGAAAGGCTATCACCCCCACCCCCCCACACACACCATGGAGAGAGGTCCCTCTTTCCTTCTCCTACCTCCTGGAGCTCAATGGCAAGATTGAAAAGCCAGACATTTTGTGTGGAGCGACTCCTATCTCCTGTCTAAGCCACAACCATATTAGCCCTCAGACCCTGGATCAAAGTAGAGATTTATTTGATTTAGTTTCACTCAATATAGTCTTCAAGGGTGGCAAATACTGTTGGAGGGACATGGGATTGCTTTAAATAGGTGACACTATTTTATGTAAATAAGTGAGATATTTAATATCTCATTTAGGACAGGCCTAATTTTAAAAGCAAACAGTTTAGGTGTTAAAGGAAAATTATTCAATAAATAGCCATGGGGTGATGTATTGACATAACAAAAATTGTGAAGGTGGCAATAGACTGACAGATTTGGGGCAACTTTGACTTAGGTTTAGGATCTGGAGTAAGGTTGGGTGTTGGATGAGTGAAGACACCATAGCATAAAGAGAGAGATGCATAAATGACCAAGTAGAAAATCTCCCAACCTAACCTGCAAACACTGAGTCCTTACATGGTAAGGCTTTGACCTTGTAAAACAGTCCCTGGCATGACAGTGCTGAGTTCTCACGATATGCTACTGACCATGCTGAACAGCTCCTGAGCTAACATGAAAACACTGGGTCCTCATGACATAAAGCATTGACCATGTAGGCCAGCCCCTAAGCTACCTTGGTTACTTTTCTATTGCTGTGATAAGACACCATGACCAAGGCAAGTTATGAAAGAAAGTATTTCAGAAGCTTAAGTCCATGGTAGTGGAGACATGGTATTGAATAGCTGAGAACTTCCATCTAGATCCACAAATGAGATGTAGAGAGAGTGTGTGTGTGATGCACTGGACATAGCCCAAGTCTTTTGAAACCCAAAGCCCACCCCCAGTGACACAAATCCATCAACAAGACCACACCTCTTAATCCTTCCAAAACAATCTCACCAACTGCGGCTCAAATACCTGAGTCTGTATTGTTGTTCTCATTCAAACAGCCACCTAAGCTAACATGGTAATGCTGTATCTTCATGCTGTAAGGCATTGACATTGGAAATTATTATCTTTACCTAGGTCACAAACTGAAATTCTACAAATATGCAAACAAGTATTTTCTTAGTATTTTTAATTATTTTTAAACATTCACTTTAAAGTGTAACATTTTTACCGGGCAGTACCCAGCCATCAGGGCATGATGAAGTACTTCCAGTCGTTATTCAAGTCACTATGACTTATCCTTACCTTAACCTGTCAGAAACTCATTTCCTGCTATCCCAGATGTGATGATACCTTTTAAAAAATAGAGTAATTATATAAACAAATTGAAGCAAACTTCAAAAGAGAAGTGAGTCCCTTAAGATACTTGGTCTAGGTTTTCATTCCCCACAACAGTGACCATCAAAGATTCATAAATCACTGTAACGTTAAATATGATGGCTTTTCTGGCTTCTGCACCATTTACTAGACTTGGCAACAAAAGAGCCATCTTCCCCCTTTCATGGCAGGCTGTTTTAAGACAGCTGATATGATAACCATAATTAGGTCTTAGGAGAGAAATTAGATCAAGAAATTACTGGCTGTTTCTAGTTGATAAAGAGAAGGGCCACACTTCCTTCAGACAATCTCTTTTTAAAAATTCATATTTTTTTTTTACGCTGATGTTTTCTCCTAGCCAAACAAGACATGCCCTGGGCCCCTTAAACAGCCCAGGGAAATTGTGAAACATCTCCATGGCCCATTGACCCATCATAATCTCACCACTGAAAATCCTGAAGGACAGCATGGTAGAAAGACTACATGGACTTAGAGCAATTTTTCCTCCAAGATTTATTTACGGTGTGTCTATGTGTAGGTATGTGCCCATGAATATTAGTGCCTGTGGAGGTTGGAGGTCTCGGACCTCCCCTGGAGTTGGAAGTTTTGTGACAATTCACAACTGCCTGGAGTTACAGGCAGTGTGAGCCACCTGATACAGGTGCTGGGAATTGAACTTGGGTCCTCTGAAAAACCAGTAAGCATTCTTAATTGCCGAGTGAGTTGAGTCATCTTGTTGCTAGGCTGGCGGGTCAGCTTGGGCTTGATCCTCACCATCTATTGATAGCCTCTTGAATTTTCCATTGTGTTAGAGAGCCTGAAAAGGAGCCTGTGTGTCTGTTGCTGTCTCTGGGTGGCTAGGGTGGTTCATCATGGTCAATTTCTGCTGATAAGTAGAAGCTCCCTGGTAGCAATTGTTACACTGATTATGGCGGTGCAGTTTGGGATGCAGGGCAATTGCTTGAAGTAGAAATAATGTGCCTCATGGTCCATAACCCCAGAATCAGTTAAGTGGGACAGGAACCCTAGACAGGACAAGCTAAGGAAAACCAAGATGGAGGGAAACTCTCTCTCTCTCTCTCTCTCTCTCTCTCTCTCTCTCTCTCTCTCTCTCTCTCTCTGTGTGTGTGTGTGTGTGTGTGTGTGTGTGTGACATATGCCAAAATACATGTATTGAGGTCAGAGTTGAACTGGTGGAAGTTGTTGCTCCTGTTCCAGGTCTTTAGGCTCAGCAGCAAGCACCTTTACCAACACAGCCATTTTGACAGTCTGAGAAATAAGTTTTGCAAAAGGCTGGCCTTGAACTATGAAAAAGTTATTTTCAATCAGGAATGCAATTTACATTGTTTTCCATATTTTAATAATATTTTAAAAGGTTTATTTATTATGTATACAGTGTTCTTCCTCCATGCCAGAAGAGAGCACCAGATCTTATTATAGATGGTTGTGGGCCACCATGTGTTTGCTGGGGATTGAAATCCAGCCCTTAATACTACTTTTATGGTGACTATTTGAACACATACTTGAAACATTGCTCCTCACAGAAAGGGTTTTCATCTGAGGTGGGCGTAGTGGTACATTTCTGTGACTCTGGCACAAGGGAGGTGGAGGCAAGAGGCTTAAAACTTCAAGGTCATCTTCAGCTACATAGAGAGGTAGAGTCCAGCTTGGGCTGCAGGAGACCCTATCTAAAGGGAGTTGTCTGAATAGATAGAAGTGAGTTGGAACTCAAAGCAATAGCTACTGAAGTATGGAGAATGCTGGACAGAGTGGCACACACCTTAGTACCAGCAGGCAGAGGCAGTTGGATGTCTAGGAATTCCAGGCTAACCTGGCCTACATATCAAATTTCTGGCCAATCAGGGCAACATAGTGAGACCCTATTTCAAAAAAAAAAAAAAAAAAAAAGAAAAGAAAAAAAGAAAAAAGAAAAAAAGAAAGAAAAGAAAAACAGTAGCGAGCTTGTAATCCTAAATAAACCCTATAAAATATTGAACATTACAGTGGACAAGAGTGTTCCCAAATATCATAAAAACCCCAACTCATAAGTGCGAGTTTGTATTAGAAACAAACACAACAAACAATTCTGCAAAATTTCAACTAGACAAGAAAGTCTTTTCCTAGTCACATGTGTGACTGCTGTGGATGGGGTTGTCTCTCTTGCTTGACCACCAGAGCACCAACTGCTCTACAGCACTAAGTCACACTGTGGGGGTGTGCTTTCTTCCTGTTCCTTGGATATGAACTCATCAGTTAACCATGTTCTCAGGACAGCCTACCTGGAAAAGACTTAGAATGATGAAGAGGAGGTCCCGTTGGCCAGTGATTGGCGAGACCAGCACAGATATGTCCACTCTTTCTCTTGCTTCTCTTTCTTTTCCTTCAGGGTGAAATGGGTCCAAAGGGAGAACCTGGGCTAGCAGGACACCGAGGCCCCACGGGGAGACCAGGAAAACGAGGCAAGCAGGTAAGGATCCTGGGGTTTACCCTGCCGAGGGCACACCTCCTGGAGATGTGTGGAGAAGCTTGCAGGAGTCAACTAGAGCTGTTCCATGGCCTTGGATTCAAGCATCCTCAGGGCTAATGGACAGAACAGCCTAATTACCGATGTTCAGGCTTCTCTCCAGCTAATGGTTCAAGGTTACAGGCTCCACTCAAGGCTAGAAGCAAGAGTGGCCCTGGTTCATAGGAACACATATATTTTAACTGAGTAACTAGAAATGATCATTATGCAGCAAACCTGCTTTCTGAGTCAGTATAATGGGTATAAATTGAGTTTTATAGAACAGCCTAGGTCTGTCCTTGCAGCTAACAGGTCTTTTGAACCTTAGTGACAGTTTCACTAAACAAACCCCTCATTTGGAAGTGATCCTCTTCATTGCATTTGTTAAGAGCTTAAGGGAATTATTTGCTCTGAGCCCCCTGGTCATCAGGGTAATTCAAGTTATGGAATTGGGAAAAGAAGGAGGGGGAGGCTCACTTTTCTGGACTGATGTTGAAGTCTGCACTAAATGCCTACAGGAAAACTAGCATTTTTGATAAGGGACAGATATACCTGAGAGATGTATTATGTTACCTTCTGTTTTTATGTTTTGGTTGTTTGCTTTAAGATAGGATCTCACTATGAGACCTTAAGAATATTTGAAATCTATCCTGCTAGTTGGATTTTTATCTCCATTTTCTTGATGGTTATGGTTTAATCTGGGTATTATATCCTTCCATAATTCTTTCTTTCACTTTAAAATTTCTTTGTTTATTCATTTATTGTTGTTGCTTTAAAATAGAGCCTCATGTAGCCCAGGCTGGCCTCAAACTCTGGCTATTCCTTCTTCTACCTCAGAGATGCTGAGGTTATGTGTAGTTTGAGAAGTATTTTTTCTCATATTTTAAATTATTTCTTTCATGTCCACCATGTAGTTATTTTGTCCTTCACTTATAGCTTAAAATCACAATGCGTACAGCTTCTTGCTGTTGTAGATATCAATACATTTTAAACACCTTCTAAAAACACCCACATCATATTTAATGAATAAGGAGGCAATATATTGCTTGGAGGAGAGGCTCACCTAGACCATTGGTAATGTTGAGAGGAGGGCATCTTTGGCAACAAAGCTTTTCCATTGTGCTGGTGTGAGGATCCTCAGACTTCAGTTTACATCAGCATCACCTAGGCCTTTACTGAGCACAGATTCCCCTACAGTGACTGCATCTCCAGGTTTTGCCTCTGAACACCCCCACCCCATTGCCTGGGCCTCGATTCCTAAGGACTTCAGCATATGCTGTGCTTTGTTGAAGCCACTCATGAGATGCTAATGTGCAGCCAGGAGTCAGAATCACAGTAACCCTATGAAGCTAATGCTCTTCCCTAAGTCAATGCAGAAGTGACCTGGCTCTGGATAATTCGGACCTCAAGGTAACATTGTTTTGTTTCTCAACGGAAAACAAAGCCTTTATTTTTGTGCAGTTATTCAAATCAAATATGGCAAGATTCTTTTAGTTTGTTTTTAAAGTCACAAAACATTAGTCTCGTTTTTGACAGTTTCACAGGGTGCCGTGGCCACATGGCTTCAAAAGCAAGCCACAGGTGCCAGGCTCAGAAAAAGAGGGAGAAAGTTCTCTCCTACCATGATTTCATTCTAGAATTTTCTACATTCGTTGTAAGGTGAGGCTATTGGTTTCTGTACTCTAGATCTTTTCTGAGGCAGTTTTTTTCTTTTCTGGCAAAGTCAAAGCCAAGTAGACTGTATGTTGACCCTGATGATGGCAGTTATATTGGAATGACAGTAAGAGCTGCACAAAAATCACTTGGAGGGTTTAGAAGAGACAGAGAGGAAGTTGGCCCCTTTTTACAAGATGCTGGAGCTTACCTCATGCCCTCCACGGTGACTTTCTACTCTGCAGACCCCTGGACTGCTATCGGAAGCCTGCCCTGGAGCTTCCTTCATATCAAGAATTCACTCCCTGTGTAGAGTCATGTATCCAGAAGAACTATGGTTTCTCAAGTAACTGTAAATGAATCCCAAACTAGTAAAGAAAAATCCTGGAAGATTCCAGAGTACAATTTCCAACACTGGATTTCTGAGATCATTTAATGCAATCTCTCTCCCTTCATATCTCTCTCGTTTATTCACAAGGAAACTGGGGGCCAGTGAGGTGTTGTTGCTTGCCAAGACCATTCAGTTGAGCCAACTTCAAGACCAGGGTTAGAATTTTGGGCATGTGTTCTTTCCCCTTGCTATGGCTCTCTATCATGGTCCTGTTTCCAGACTTGTCTCCAGGCAGGTCCAGGAAAGCTGCTGTAGACCTGATCATAAAAACCTTCAGGGGCTGGGCATATGGATCAGTGATAGAGTGCTTATCAAGTGTGAAAAAAATAAGGCCTTGAGTTCAAGTCCAAGAACCACAAACAAACAAACAACCCCCCCAAAAAAAACTTCAGTTAAGGAGACAGAATGACTTCAAGAGAAACCTCCTGAGTTCACAGCAAATAAGGAATAAAGAGTCCTTTTCCTGGACAACTCTGTTCAGTTAAACCTGCCATAAAGACATAGCATCTTCTGCGCATGACCAATTAAGTAGAAGACTCCTCTATTCCTGGTGTCAGAGTCAAGGATGTTTCCAGCTCCTTCAAGCCATGCACTTCCTGTGCTCAGAGCCAGCTGGCCTGGCTGTTAGAAAAACAAGCTTTACTGGCTATATTAAGCTGGTGTGACTTCCTTTGCCATTCTGGGACCCATCTTGGTTACCATGTGGAATGCTTTAGCCTGGCCTGAGGATTAACAGCAGAGTTGGAAACAAACTAACCTCATGGGTCTCCTGGGACAAGTTTAGGAACGCCTCTGGTATTATGGAGAAGACCCCTAAAGCCATGTTGGTAGGAGAGCACCTCACGGATTCAGTGCTGTGATAGGAAATAGAGTATCTACAGGTGTGACTCTCTTTGAACAATCAAGACATCTTAGGTGTAAGGGAAATTTGGCTTGGACATCTGTCACTCTGTTGACCATTGTGGTTGATTTAGATGGTCTGGCTGTTGAGAGGGAACTCGATGCTCCTGGTGTCTCTTCCAAAGCTGTATGATTGGCTAAAGATGAGCTTCTCCAGTAGAGGACTATTCTTTGGTTAAGAGTATACAAGTAGTTGTATACTTGTATACAAAAAGCTCTCAAAAAGCTCTCAGGAAATGAGAACTTCTTTCTCCATGGGTGAAGACGAAGCCTGGCCAGTCACTAGGACAATCAGCTTGTCTCCCCAATCACCCCTCATTCTTTACAAGCCACATTTTTACTTCTGCTACCTTTGTTAGCCTCACAATGAACCTAGATGGGTATGTATGTTCTGGCCCTATTTAGAGAAGGTAAAATCAAGGCATAAAGCAATGACATGATTTATCCAGCCTCACTGTCGAGGTAAAACGTCTTGACTGACAGATTGACAAAAATCCCTCCCCATGTGTTGCCAGCTTCTTTCTCCTCTTTCATTTGGTCTGGGGAGAGAAGATGAACATGGTAGATTCTAGCCCACATGGAACTTATGTCTCCTAGGGGGACAGTGATGAAATGACCATGCAATAATCAATAGTCAGTGATCTGAAATAAATGGGAAGAGTCATGGTGTGTGTGTGTGTGTGTGTGTGTGTGTGTGTGTGTGTGTGTGTGTGTGTGTGCATGGGCGCATGTTTGGTTTCTGAGAAGCTGTTTCACACTGTAGCTCTGGGTAGCTTAGAATCAGAGCTCAGGCTGCCTTTAAGCTAGCAGCAATCCCTCTGCCCCAGTCTGTTGAGTATTATGATGGTAGGCATGTACCTCAACAAAAGCTTGAAAAAGAAAGTTTTGAGAGAACATGGCGAGGAACACCAGTGCATCAAGGGCTACTTTGCTGCTTAGACATCAGAACTGAAAACTAAAGCAGAGAAGCATAGAGAGAAGTTTGGGGCAGAGAGAAAAGGTTTTTTTTTTTTTTTTTGAGAAATGGAATAAGAATCATGGTGTTTTGGGCTAAAACCAAAAACAAACAGAAAAACTCTGGCTGGGCATGGCAGCAAATGTCTTTAATCCCAGCATGAGGGAAACAAAGGTAGGTGGATCTCTGAATTTGAGACCATCCTGGTCCACAAAGTTCCAGGACAGCTATGGCTGTTACAGAGAAATCTTGTCTCAAAAATAACAACAAAAACAAAATAAAACAAGCAAACAAAAACCCCTCTGACTCAAGGCTGGAGAACAGGGCCATGTCCAGCTTCTTGGGCACAGTAAGGAACTGGGTCTTTATCAAGAGAGCAATGGGAAGTCCATGGGTAGAAACAGATTTTTCTGATAAAATGATAGTAATCCTAACAAGTAGATGAAAGCTTACATTATAGGCTAACCTCAGCTACATCAGCACTAGGGTATTGCACAAATACCCTGAGACTCTATTTCTTAACTCATTCCGGGGGGATGAGGCAGATTGGTTCTGTTGTCCTGAGCCATGTTTCTACAACAGAATGAGAACTTAATGAGGTCTTCAAATATTCACAGATCACTTGCTCTGTCCTTCTCAGGGGCTGGATGCTGGAGACCAGTTCTATCACACCATGAGTTTTTGCTTGTCTGAGCTAGGTGGTCTCTGATTTAGAGGCAAATGGAGAAGGAACTTTGCCATGCCATGACATCACAACAGGCTTTATCTTTCTATCTATCAGGGTCAGAAGGGAGACAGTGGAATTATGGGCCCACCAGGCAAGCCTGGGCCAACTGGTCAACCTGGTCGTCAAGGTCCTCCAGGGCCTCCAGGTGCCCCATCTGCAGGTAAGACCCCAGGTGCCCCATCTGCAGCTTCACTTGATCTACACAGTTGCACTCCTAACTAGGTCCCCAGAGAGGCCATAAGGAGATGCCAGACGAGCTCTGCTTTGTCTCTTGTTAGAAACTTCCAGAGGCTCTTTTACATACCTTCATAATTTCTCTATGATCTGGTTCACTCAACTTTGTTTTAACATTTTGGAGACTACACCAAGGAAGTTGACATTGGTGATGTCATACTTTCAGTGAAAAGATTTTATCAACTAAAATCTTTTTCTAGAAAAACATGTTTCATGGCTCCAAACATTATCTTAAACCCAGAAGTAAAGAAGGCATTACAGGCTTTTCTGTCTTACATAGTGTGACGAAAGATTGTTTATTTGCATTGGTTATGTTGGGTGCATTGGAAGGAACTGCTAAAAAGAAATAAGAGTGGATTATTGAAGATGAGCTAGGTCTGTTTCTACTGTGTTTTACTATTTAATTTGATTAGCTAAGCCCTTTATTTAATAAAATATCTGCTCAACATTAGACCTTTTAGAGACGTCACCTGTATAAAGACAGCATTCCTAGGTCTGTCTTCAGCTATATAATATGAATCACAATTATAATTTTTTCTTAATAAAATTGGAATATTTTAAAATTCCACAATGCCTTTCTCCTACTGTATTTATGGGAATATGTTTGCCACCTCATAGTGAGGTTGTTATAAAAAGTCCTACTCTGTAAGATCCCTTAAACCAAAGCAAAGTTTACTCTGGGACTCTGTCCTGCCAAGATGCCATGAAGAATCAGTCTTTTTGGTTTGTTTCTTTCCTACCTTTTTAAACTGCTGCAAAAGGCTTAGGTGAAGATCGTGGTAAATCATGGCAGGAAAACACTGGGGAAGGGCTCTCCTGCTTTGACTTACTCCTTGCCCACCTCTTACTTACATTTATGGTCCATGGATGCCTCGGGAAATCATTGTCTTAGGCTATGCTTGGGCATAACAGCATGTATAGAAGTCAAAATTCTTGGAGCACCATGAGCTACCAATTGGATGACGGTATGGAGGAAGCCTGGTTTGGCCGGTGGAAAGAGCTTTCTTGGGCCTTGCAGTGTTTAGTGGCTAAAAAATCAAGGATTCTGGGGACATGTGGTGAAGCAGATTCATACATAGGTGGCAGGCAGACCTTAATGGTCCCATTGTGCTTATATGTCTTTGTAAACCTGACCCCATCCTACTTTAGGTTCCTTCCTGGTCCTGGAGACTGTGAGCAGGTTCTCACAAAGGCACATTGGTGTTGTCAGTCTTGAGAATTGGAACCCAAAGACTTAGTAGCCAGCATAGTTTGTTTTTCTTTTCCTGACTTTCTAGTTCTATCTCTTCCAGATGGATATGCCTCTTTCTCCCCCTACTACCCTGTCCTCTCCCAAGAAGACACACTGCACTGTCCTTTCTGTTATGGCTCTACCATTGGCAACTTGCTTCTTTCTTTCCTCCTTTTTCTTCTATACTACTACTACTATTGTTATTATTATTATCACTATTAGTATGTGTCTATGAGTGTGCCACAGCATGCATGTGGATGGCGGAGGACAATTTATTGATTGGTTCTTTCCTTCACCTGAGAATCAGACTTGGCGAGTGCCTTTACCTTCTGAGTGTACTCTTTATCTCTCTCTGGTCCAGACTGGTCTTTAACTCATGTAGCTGAGAATAACATTAAACTCTTGATCCTTCTGCCTCTACCTTCCAAGTTCTAGGATTACAGACATGTGCCATTGAGGCTGACTCAGACAATATGGCCATTGAGCCATCCCCCACCCCTGCCCTGTGTGTGTATGTGTGTGTATTATTGGGTGTTGAGCACAGGGCTTCATATATTCTAAACTATACCCCCAGCTGACTCTTGCTTTCTGCAGATGTGTTTCATCTTCCTTCTATATGCCAACCACCTTGAGAAGTGAGTCAGCCTCTCAATCCCCATAGCATCTGGCGGCTGAAACCACACAAGGACTGGAGCCTACAGGGACTTGCTCTGTCCTCCTGGGTTACACCTGCAGTCTAGCAGGACTGTAGGCTGTCTCTATGACGGATGTTCTCTCCCTCTACCTTCTCTTTAAATTACTTCCACTCAGAGGAAGAGGGATAAAGAGGCAAAATGGGGCAGTCTTCCTGCTCTTTGTGAAAATCTGGGGGGCTGGGAGTATAGGAGGGGTTAGAAGGGACATCCCCATACTTAACTTGGGTAATAATATAGTCAGAGAAGGCACCTGGAGTGACTCCCCACAATTTTAATCTGATAAAAGCCACAGACATACCAGGTATTATGGCATAGCCTGGTATCTAAGAGTATGGGAAGTTCTAGGACTAACCTGGAGAAAACAGGCCAAACAAAAAGCCACAAAGCCACTCAAGAAGAAACTGTGTGACCCGACCCTTCCTCAGTTCCTTCTTGTGATATCCTTAGGTGCCAGAGAACACAAGTTGAAGTTTGTTGGTCTATCCCAGTCACTCATTTATGTCTAAGAACCTTGAGCTTCCACAAGGTTACAGAGCTGATTAGTGGTCACCATGGTCCATATTCCACCTGTGGTTCCTAAAGGCTCCACACCGCCTTTGGATTGTTACTCTAGTTCCTCTGCCTTCCCACACTATCCCCTCTGACTTGCTTTCCACAAGAAGCTTCTGGGCAAAGATGGAGAGTAAGGTCCTCTGACAACAGGGCATGACAGTTAACCCGGGGTGAGGCAATTCAAGTTGTTGTGCCCTTCAGGGCATCATGGCAGGAAGCTGGCAGGATGGTGGATGTTCTCTGCCAACTGGGAGGAAGCGGAAGCAGTGGGGAAGCTGCAGTAGGCTCCCTGCCACGTCCTGTTGGGAGGCTACCTCAGGTCTGATTCTCAGCACCACGGGGCCAGCTGGTGCTAGAGGAGTCGAAGAGAGTAGGAAGTTTTAATTACTCAAGTTACAGGGAAAGAGGGGAGGAGGGTGAGGAAGGAATAAAGGCAAAATTTAAGATGTAATTTGCAATAATACAATTACAGATTTGGATAATTCTTTCCTGTGTCCAGACAGGGTATAAACGAATCCACGTGGTACCTGGGAATGACAATTCCCTGAGAGCACCCATATTCTTGTATCTGCCTGTCTGGATGGACACGGTTGGGTGAAGCAGGAATTCAGATCTCAGACACACCACTGATTAACTATATATCTGAAAAGGCCTGACTCTTTCTGAGATTATGGTTCTGGAGTCGTTCTGGGATCATAGGACATTTTGGAAGAGTGCTCCAAAGCCACTTGCTTGTCACAGCCTCACGGCTCCAGGTGGAAATCCCTCATGCTCCCAGAATTTTACCCAGGATAGTGTGGAGCTGGTGGTGTCTTTGTCTCTTGGGATTCTTCTGAAAAATCAGAACCAAAAACTGATGCTTTCCCCACAGAATTCTACTCCTCTTCCTTGTTAGAGCTGTTGGACCAGCTTGTGAGCTGGCTCAGGAAGGCTTAAGGAGGTGGGGTCATTCCACTGGGTCCTCTTTAGTGTGTGTGCTCTTCTCTATGGTCCTGACCAGATATTCCACTGGGTTCACTTTATTTGCTGGCATTCTAGCATCTTCAGACTCTGTCCCAGTTCTTGTCTGCCTCCACTAACTGCCTGAGACCAATGACAGCTGGTTTCCAATGGTCCTTATTGTCCCTGGAGGAGGGGCATGTGCTCATCAACCTTTTCATCCTGCCTCTTCTTCTCTTTCCTTGTCCTGTCAGGCAGCTGTGACTTCTAGTCTTTCACAAAGATCTTTGCTTTCTAATTAATCACTCAATCATTGAACAGATACCCTGTTCCAATTATGTGTCAAGCCCTGGCCTGCCCCTGTCAGATTTAGCCTTCTGGAAGAGAGATGTTAATGGAGTAATCTGAATTTGTAGGCTTCTAAGCAGAAAGGAGTACTGTGAGGAACAGACATAGTGAATGCCCCAAAGCCAATGTGCCACAGTGGGAGGATTTGGAAGGCTTCTCAGAGGAGGTGAAGTGTTACAGATTATTCTTCCTGCCAGTCTGGTTCCACAGCCGTGTCAGCCCTAAATGAACACTCAGAGACTTATATTAATTATGAAACTGTTGGCTGATGACTAGGGCTTCTTACAGACTAGCTCTGTCTTAATTATTAACCCATAACTACTAATCTATGTATTTCTACCTGGCCTTATCTTACTGGAGAATGCATGATTCGTGTTCTCTTGGGATCACATGGTGACTCCTCTCTGCCTATACTTTCCAGAATCCTCCTCATCTCCTAGACCCGCCTATCTTTCTGCCCTATGGGCCACAGTGTTTTATTCATCAACCAATAAGAGACACATATGTACAGAAGACATCCCTATCAGTGAAGTTTAAACTAAGAACAGAAGGAACCTAAGAGGCCCTTGGAGAAGGGACGGATGTTGGGTGAGGAAGATGGTTTGATGGGGGCATTTTCTAGGCACATACCATTTTCCTAGTGGTTCTCCATCTTGATGTATAATGGAGACATATTGAAAACGTTAAAAAAATTATGAATGCCCAAGGATGAGGAGTGTGACTCAGTGGCAGAGCACTAATCCAGCATATGCAAATGCCCTGAGTTCCATCCACAGCACTAGAAAAAAGTAAACAAACAAACCTATGGATGCCTGGATGCTTGTATGGAATTGGTTTGGGTGTGACGTAAGCATCAAGGCCTTTAAAAGTCAAGGTGAAGAATCTGGGTATGGTAGTTTAAGCCTGCAATCCCAGCACCTGGGCAACAGAGACAGGAGAATTGCCACCACTTTAAGGCCAGCTTAGGCTATGCAGCAAGTTCCTGGCCAGCATGGACTACAGTGTCCAGGAACATCAAAAAAAAAAAAAAAAAGCCAAGGCAAAACTGGGTAAGTGGTTCTAGTCACTTTGGAGGCTGAGATGGGAGGATTGCTTGAATCCAGGAGTTCAAAACCAGGCTAGGAAATGTAGTAAGACTTCATCTGAAAAATAAAAAAATAAATATGAGTAAAAGTCAAAGCCAAAATGAGAACTACAGACCTAGACATTGCCACAGAGTGCATTTTCTAATCATACTGTTGCAGGATGAGCCCCAACTTTTCTCATTATCCAGAGAGAGAAATGCCCTGAGCAAAAAAAATGCTCTATTTTCTTCCAGGAGAAATAAAAAACCACACAAATTCCTCCACAAATATCCTCTATATTAGAAACTTAAAAGACAGTGAAATGGCTGGGCAGTGGTGCACACCTTTAATCCCAACTCCGGAGGCAGAGGCAGAGGCAGTCGGATCTCTGAGTTCAAGGCCAGCCTGGTCTACAGAGTGATTTTCAGACAGCCAGGGCTACACAGAGAAACCTTGTCTTGAAAAACAAAAGCAAACAAACAAGGCAGTGAAAGTTGGACTAGCAAGGTGGCTCAGTGGGTAAAGGCACTTGTTGCCATGCCTGATGGCTTGAGTTTCATCTACAGGTCTCATAGGGTGGGAGGAGAGAACTAACTCCCCAAAGTTGTCCTCTGACCTCCATTCCTGTGCCCTGGTATACACAACCTCCTCCCCTAAATAAATAAACAATTATTAAAAAATACAGTAAAAGGTTTCTAGCCACTGCATATCCGTGTGCAAGACACCCTTTTCATAATGGTCACAAATAGGGCATGTTCTACAAGAAATATAGAGATAATCAACAGGCAATTTATTAGTTTGGTTCAGCCTCTAGGTGTCACTCTCGGGCCCTCAGGTCCCACAAAACCCTCATCTTTCCCGCAGGTTGTTAGTAATTGAACTACAGACCAGTGTCTACAAGGCAGGATGGAGGAGGAGGGTCATAGCTTAAGGCTGTTTTCCCCTTATTCCTCCACATCATGGCCAGGAGCCTCTCCATCTGCCAGTCATCTGCCTGCACCGTTCACATCTCTTCCTTGCACAGGTTGCTCACATCTCCTGACTTGTTTGGCTCTAGTAACACAACAGTCCGTTGCTTCCTAGGACAACTTGTCATGGGACTCAAAGGAGAAAGAGGACTTCCAGGGCCTCCAGGAAGATGTCTTTGTGGACCCTCTGTGAATGTGAATAACCCCTCCTACGGGGACTCCATGTATGGGCCAGGCTCCCCTCGAGTTCCTGCGGTAAGGCTCTTCAGGACACGGTCCCGGTGGGTGCTGAGGATGCTCTGTACCTGATTGTAGGCCTTTGTGATGTACTTTAGGAAAATACACTTTCCCTTGTTAACAGTGGTTACCCATTTGCTATGGGAAATTGCAAAGTGGGTTCAAAATCAAAAGAAAATAAGCAAACTGTTTGCTAATTTGGATGTGAAGTCATTGAGGGACATTTCCCCACCTTTTACTTTCAGGACTAACTCCAATGTGGTTGAGATTATATTGTGTGAAAGAGCTTGGCTTTGGCTAAGCATGCAGCTCAGTGGTTAGTGCTTGCCTAGTGTGCCCTGAGTTCAACATATAGTACTGCTTGCAATGATTATCATGGTGTATGATTATTGTTGAAGAGTCACTTTCAGATGTCAAATTACTTACCTATGTAATTCATCTTTTAAGCCTTGGCAACATGTTAAGAAACATTTAAATATGTTACATCAAGGTGGATAGTTTTGTTTCAGACTCGGGCATTCTGAACCAGATTGATATGGAGTGGGCCTCCCAACACTACTCCCTATGAGAAGCAAACAGAGTCTGCTCCTCTGGCCCTACCTGACCTGGGGAATCTTTTCTGGACCCTGACCACTATGTTCTCTGGCAGATTTTTGTGGTCAACAGCCAGGAAGAGCTGGAGAAGCTGAACACTCAGAATGCCATCGCCTTTCGCAGAGACCAGCGATCACTGTACTTCAAAGATAGCCTTGGCTGGCTTCCCATCCAGGTACTCTGGGGCAGGCCTGTTGGGCTGTGATCCTCCTGTCCTCAGCCAGGAAAGGGACAGACCTATTAGAAGGGAAGAAAGCTAGACAGTTGGGGCTGGACTGCACTTCTGCTCTGTGCCCGCAGGAGAGCTATGCATCCTGCCTCCCTCGTCTTGTGAGCCTCCTCAGCCCTATCCCCAAACAGAAGCTCATCTTGAACCAGGGTTCCTTATGGGAAAGATGGTCTCTCTTACCCCCTTCCCTGAAGGTAGCTAAAGGATGCTGCCTAGATTCAGGGGATCTGTCCCTTGCTTTGTGGCTGCCTGGGCGTGCCAAGCTCATTAATGGCTGTGTGTTTCTTTGGTCAGCTGACCCCTTTCTATCCTGTGGGTTACACCATAAACCAGCATGGCACCTGTGGGGACGGGGTGCTGCAGCCTGGAGAGGAGTGTGACGACGGTAATCGTGATGTGGGGGATGACTGCATTGGTGAGTGGGGCCCAGCCTGGGGGCCCTGACCTGCTGAGGGGGTGGGGTAAGCCTTGGCTACCTACCAGCTGTGATGGTCTGAGGCAAAGGCAAGGGATAGTGTACCAGGGACTGTTTTGGAGATCCTCTTCCCAATTCCAGGTGGCATGTTAATTCTGCTGTCACCCAAGCATGTCAACAGGGGAGGTGTTCAGGATCATGTCCTCCAGACAGCCCTTCCTGGCCCTCTTTCTTCAAAGCCCTCCTTAGAAGTTTAGAAGATGAAGGTAATGTCCCTCACTTGGGACCCTAGAAAAGCAGAAGGAGAGGCTGAGATGGGATCAGAACTCCTTTTCTAGGTGGACACTAGGTGCAAGCCCTGTCAGTAGAGACGGGCCACCAACGCTGCCTTCAACTCTTGTGATAGTGCTAGGACCTGGCTGTGGAGGGTTTTCAATGACTTGGGTTTTTTGTTTGTTTGTTGTTTTTGTTGTTGTTTCATCTTTTACATAAAGTGATCAGAGCAGGAGGTGAGGTTGAAGTACAGTTTTCATAGTCAAAACAGAGTTCAGCTGCTGGCTGTGTGCCACCCAGCTCATCAAAGACAGCAGCAGAGGACCATTTCCAGCTGAGCCTGGCTCTCTTGACTGTAAGAGACGCTTGACATGTGGCTCATGTCTTCAGGATCCCTCCAGCTGACACATGTGGGTGTTGTCTGGATGTGTTTTGGGGTCAGTGCATTCATCCATGACTTGGTTTGCTGAGAACTGGGAATGTGTGGGCTGTCCTTGTCCTTAGGAGACAGATGACAGACACTGGGTGGGGTTGAGAAGCAGGAGGAGGTTGTTTTTCCTAGTCTAGCTGCACCAGACCCCTGAAGATTTTGGATGACAATCTATTCGGTACTGGCTTTTCCCGGAATCCCTTCAATAGGAGCTGTCACAATCAGAAGAAAGTAGTGAGGTCTCCGTTTCATCTAAAAATGAGGGTGGGTCATGCAATGGTGGCACATTTGGGAAGCTGAGGCAGGTAGATTGCCAAAAGTAAAAAGGGCAGTATGGATTACATAGCAAGACCCTGTGTAGGTGTGTAGGTAGGTGATGGATGGGTGGATGGACCCTACTTCTTGTCTGAAGACAGAGGTCTTCGTGGAGGGCACATGTTCCCTCAGACTGAGCCTAGCGGTAGGTTCCCTCCAGAGCTCTGGCTGGCAGAGGCCTCATCGTGCTCTCTCACAGGGGGTGAGGGGGGGAGGGCTGCTGTTCCAGTACCCTAAGCCTCACCTTACCAACATTCCACAGTAGTTCTATGAAGGGGAGGAAGCACTACCTTCCCAGTTTTACAGATGACACAAAGGATCTTGTCCCCCTGACAAGTAAATGGCAGGTGTGTTGTACAGAGCCCTGGTATGTCAGTGTGACACTTAGTCCAGGGTGAGTCTGAAGCCTTCCAAACATTGGTTCTGAAGTGGTGGAAAGCTCTCGGGACTCCACTGCGCCACACTGACCTTACTGTGTAGGCAAGCCTGCTCCACCCTGTCCCTTCTCAGGGCTATACTTTTTGTCCCCCTAGACTGTCACCGGGCCTACTGTGGAGACGGTTACCGGCACCAGGGCGTGGAGGACTGTGATGGTTCTGACTTTGGCTACCTGACATGCGAGACCTATCTCCCCGGGTAGGGAGGCCTTCCACACTCTTCCAGAATCTCCCCTCCCCTGCTTTCTTCACAGATATTTTTAAGGGTCTTTTATGTTCCTGGTACTTCATAGACACTGAGGTAGGATAGAGTCTTGCTCCCCAACTGATCACATAGTAGTCACAGTCCCCAAGAGGCCTCAGTCAGAGCAGTCTCAGCCATCAGCATCATCCCGGACCAGGTCAGAACAGCAGGTTCCAGGTCTGCTAGTCCCAGTGGTTCCTGGGTTGTGGCTTGGGAGGAAGTAGAGAGGAAGGCAGCGAGTGGGTAACATGAGGGCATTTTACAGACTCCATCTGTCTACCCAGCTGAATTTCCAGAGCACAATGCCTACTTCCCACAAATCTAAATGAGATCAGACCAGAGTTAATATGTAACCTTAGGGATGTAAGACATAGCTCAGCAAGTCTAGATTCAATTCCCAGTTCCTCAAGAAAGGAAAAGGAGGGCCAGCAATATGACACAGTGGGTAAAGACATGTGCCATGCTAGCCTGGTGACCTGATTTTGATCCCACAGAACCTGTGTAAAGGTGGAAGGAGCGAACTGACTCCACAAAGTTGTCCTCTGATCTGCACATGTACACCATGGCACCCTTACCCCCATCACACAGCACACACACACACACACACACACACACACACACACACACACACACACACACACAATCTGGCTGAAGGAGTTGCACATCACCCCAAGACTCCAACCCTGAGTAGGCTCGGCCAGGATCCCACTACATATATGTGTCTGTGTGCACTGCCCATGCCTGAACTAAGGAAGGCTCCTGATAGCCACCTGCTGGATCTTGTCTGACTAAGCTGCTTAACGGCTCCATAGAGTCATAGTGTCAGCATCTGAAATGGAGTTAACATTAGAGCCTGGGGCTTATTCACTTGCTCACCAGGGCTACTCCTGTGATCTCTAGAAGCTTCCAAGAGGCAGCTGTGAGAGTGTATGGATTATCATTTGCATTTGCAGATGTGTAGAGTATACTGTCCAACATGGTAGCCTCTGTTCCACGTATCTATTTGATTTTAAAATCATTAATGTTTTTAATTCAGGTCTTCAGTCACACTTGCCAAATTTCAAGAGCTCAGCATCCGTACCAAGCCAATGCTGCCCGTTGGGGCACAAACAGCGGACATTTATATTAGTACTGAGTGATCTCACAGGCAGCCCTGGACACCCTGAGGCATTGAGAAGGGGGTGACTGTGTCACAGATGCTGTGTTAACATCGGAGCTAACCGTACCTCCCACTGTAGCCTCTCTGCTGGCGCTTTATGTGGAAATCTCCAGAAACCCATCTCACCCTCCCTGAGGCTCACACCCCGAATGAGGCAGAAAAGCTTTCCTAGACCTTGGTGCTCAGTGAGGGGCGCGGTTGTTTAATGCAGTTGAAACACCAGTTATTTTTTAGAATGTGCTTTTCCCTGTCCACCATGATGTCTGCTGTCTCTGCCCTGATCAGTGTCTTTGTCTCCCTCAGATCATATGGAGACCTTCGGTGCACCCAGTACTGCTATATCGACTCCACACCCTGCCGTTACTTCACGTGAGGGGCTCAAGGAACAGGTGGGCTGCAGCCCATGTAACTGGTGGCTGTATCTCTGCCCTGCACAAGCTGGCTTTACTTTCTCTTGGGCCAGTGTCCACTGACCTTCATGTGACAAAATAAGGATACACTCTTGCTGCTAAGACATGCTTTGGACTCAGTTTTACTGGAAGAGTTTTGGACCACTGCATCCTGTCTTAATTAAAAGAACCAGAACCCTTCTACTGTCCACCCTGGGGACTACCCTCTGCTCCCCGCACATCATCTGGCCAAACAGCTGGCTGTAATGCCTTATGTCTTCTGGAAAGATGCTGGCTCAGGCCATGAACTTGGCTTAACACTGTTAGACAGACGGGAATCGGCAGGGCTCCTGTGTTTTGTTCTGCTCTCATATCTGGGTTTGGGAAAGCTGGTGCACAGGCTTCCACGCCCTTCAGACCTCCGAGCACAGCTGTTCTCGTCCAAGACAGTCAGCTGTTAGGCCTGTCAAGATTTAAGAACTACAAGACAGGAGGTGAGCATATTCTCTTGGTGCAGCTCCCAGCTTCAGACCTGCTGAGCGACCCTTCAATTGGCCAGAGCCTGATCTACTTCATGTGGAGTTGGAAGTACTGAGAAAGCCACGTGATCCAAACTCACTCCCAAGAAAAGGGTGGAGACTCAGCTGAGTTGCTTTGCCCCATGAACCATATCAGAACAGAAACCTTCCTCTTCTTGACGTTCTTGAAGGGACAGTGGTTATAGCTTTAAATCCCAGGTGTCATCTTGGCCTCTATCTTGACAGTACCCTTCACAACCATGTCTTGTGTGAGAGACTCACTCCACACACCCTTACCAGGGCAGGTGCTGGTGTTTTCTCATGCTGGCTTCCCTGGTCTAGGGCTCTACTGTCGAGTCCTTGCTGTCTGCTGTCTGCTGGAATGGCCCTGTGAGGCTCATCCATGCCTGCATCTTGTACACCCTTGTGTTTCTCCTTGTGTACCTGACCTCTTCCTTTTTCCTGGGATTCACTTTTCCTTAACACTGCCTATCTGAGAACTGCCTTTCCCATATTTCCTGAGTGGGGTTTGGCTCTATTTTGGAAAGACATTTCTTTTTGTTCCTCTCCCCAATACATACACTTATTTGTCACCATATAGGCTGTCCCCCTGGGCTGTTATACAAAGCTCTTCAGTGAGCCTAAGTCTTGGGAACTCAGTAGACAGCACCTTTTTTTACCCAGCAAGTCAGAACTGTGAACTGTATTTCCTGAGAGAAATTAACCGGAGGCTGTGTCTTCGCAGGCAGGCATTTATGCTATTTATATTACATTACTACTCTGGGGCTTCTGGGCAGGCGAGCAAGGAATAAAGGTAATTCCTGGCTGTGGTCCACTCTCCTTTGGGTGCTGGGGTCAATGCTTACTGATCTTGGATGGGGTGGAGAGGTTGGGTTCAGTTCTGCTTCCTGAACTCTCAGATGGCTGGATTTTTTTTTTTTAGCACGCAGCTTCTTTGAGGGTAATGGAGAAAACTGATGTCCAGAGAGGTGTGAGACTTGCCAAAGACAACCATGCCCAGACCTGTTAGCTCAATCCTGGCTCTCACCTTGCTTGAGGACCTGTGGGGTGGAGACCTAGTGGCACTTGTAGATCTGTTAAGACACATTCTGTCCTGAGTCCCACACTGTGGGACATTTGCTGCCTTAGGCGACTTGAGGCTCTTCACAGGTGACCACATGCCCATATGTGCCGGTTAAATGTCCCTTGAGGTAATTTTTTAGGCAGCATGGAGCTAGATGAGGGGCTACAGTGTGGAGAGAAGAACAAAGGAGGATACTCTCCGAGTTCGCACCTGGTACAGCACCTCTCCCAGAGTTAGTCAGCTTCCAACTCTGCCAGCTTGCCTGTGCAGATGCTGTTCTATAACCTGATGGGGCATTCCCCAGAGATGGTGAGAGAGTCCCTCAACTGTCCCCGAGGCTGTCATATGAGTCGTTGAGATTAGGACTAGCTCTTCAGAGGTATGGTGGCAACTAAATGAGGTTAGGCCAGCCACAGGGTGGTATTTATTGAGTCACCACTGAGGTGTCCAGTGGTGGGTAGACAGTGTTCAATGAAGGCCCCGCTTTCATTTTCTGGCCTCCTCTCTGCTGCCAGAATCTCTTCCGCTAATATGAGCTTCATCTGCTCCCCAGCATGACCCAGAGGAGTGGAGAACAACTGTCCCTCAGGCTCTCAACACCAGGCCCCTCGTTAAATCCAGCCTTTAGACTACTCAGCCTGTTTTGGGTCTCAGGCCTGTTTTAAAACAGCCAGAGATATGGTGTCTGCTGAGTCCATCAGAACTGAGTTCCTGAACCCATGATGGCAAAGGTTACAATATTACACTTAGCTTATCCTCTGAGAATTCTCCAGAAACATAATGGCTACTTGGCTGACTGCTGAGGAGCAAGAATAGGGTTAGGATGCTGTTTAGTTTCCTTTCCAGTTACTCTGATAAAATACCCTGGCAAAGACAGTTTTGGGGGTGGCATGGGGTGGAGCAGTGAGATGGTTCAACAGGTAAAGGGGGAGGTAGAACTGACATGCTGTTCTCTGAGCCCCACACATATACCACTGCATTATGCACACACACACTTATACACAGAGGATAAACAGTAACTCTCATTTTAAAATATTTTCAGAGAAGAGCTTAGCAGAGAAAGGGTTTGTTTTTACTTAACAACTATAGGCTACAGTCCATCATTGTGAAAAAGTCAAGATGGCGGAAGTGGAAGCAGCTAGTTACATCACATCCACACTTGAGTGCAGAGAGAAATGAGTTACTGTGTGCATACTTACTGCTCAGTGGGCTGACTCTTCACATACTGATGGCATAAGCTAGACAATACCCCAAAGACAGTCTCTCATCAAAATTCCTCTTCCAAGGTGACTCAAGATGATGCCAGGCTGACAAAGCTAACACAGATGCAAACACCCTCCATCCCAGGGGCCATTACTTTGGATCTTCTCCTTTTGATAGGGCATCAGCCACTTGCAGTAGATGTTCAGGAAGACTGTGCATACCCGGTCTCTATAGAGGTTCCATTAGGCCTATTAAGAGAGGCTGGCTCACAGGGCTCCAGAAAGATGGGGAAGAATTTAGGGGGAGGGAAAGGAGATTGAATTTCCACATTTAGATTATTATTTACTGGTATGGAGCTAATAAATTACCTACTTAGAGAGCCAGCAGTGTTTTTCTTTCTCCCTTAAGACTGGTTACATGAGCTGATCTGGGGAACCTGTTTGGACCACAGCCCTTCTTACAAAATAGGAAAAAGGACAAAGGTTCTTATGTTGCTGCAAGTCACTTCTCAGTGTGTCCCACCCAGGAAAACCCACCAACATAGGTCCCTTGCCTTGCAGGGAGACAGACAGAACACTAGAACAAAGGCAGCTCTTCAAGCCAAGACAGAGGGGACAGGATTTGGGGAAAGATGCATGTAAACTGTAAATTGGACAGTGATGAGCTAGGCTCTGAGCACAACAGGCTACACCAAAGGGATTGACATCAGGCACCATGGCAAAGTGGGTGCAGGCCATGGTTCTTTGGAGACTCTGGAGTTGAGATGAATATGGAGTGTTATACCTGGAACCCTGCCAGGAATTAGCTGGGAGATCAGTCAGGCTGTGGAGGGCCAGACAAGCACCAGGACCTGAGTCCTGAGTGCTATCCCCAGAATCAATATTCTAAAGAAAGCTGGGCATGGGGGTGTGCATTTGTAACACCATCACCCTGAGCTGGATAGATGGCTCAGCAGTTAAGAGTATGGGCTACTCTTCTAGAGGACCTGGGTTCAATTCCCAATACCCACATGGCAGTTTACATCTCCTGTCTATAACACCAGCTTCAGGGTTTCTGACACCTCACACAGATAGACATGTGGTTAAAACACCAATGAACATAAAATAGAAGTAAATTATATATGTAAAAAACATCACCAAGGAGCCAAGGAGGCAGATACAGGTGGAGCCCTGGGCTCAATGGGCAGCCATTAGCCTAGCCTACTTGGTGAGTTCCAGGCCAGTGAGATATCCTGTCTCAAAAAAAAAAAAATAAAAAAAATAAAGAGGAACAACTATTCAACACCTGAGGTGGCGTCCTTTACCTTTCACACACATATATTTGCATGTGCACATACATACATACATGTAGAGTGAAGGAGGGAAAGGAAAAAAACAGAGAGGGACAGGGAGAGGGAGACAGACAGATAGACGACAGACAGACAGACAGACACACAAACACACACACAATAGGGGGTGCAATTCCATGTGTAGGTTAGAAGTTGAAACTTCTTTTCTGTGGCAGCATGACCCTTGAGGGGCAGTTCTCTCAGGCAACAGTGGGATGCTCCATTCATACTGATTGACTTTCAGGGCACAAAGAACTAACAGCCTGCGAGTTCAGTCATGGAGACTGGCAGTGAGAAAAGTGTCAGGTGATGGTAGTAACAAAGCAAGCCTGGAAATGTCCCTGAAAATGAAGCAGCAGCCACTCAGGAAAGGAGACCACTTGGAATTGAGGTGACAACACCTTGGGAGAAATATCACTTTCCGTTCATTCCGTAGCTGGCTTCGTGGTGTCTGATGAATGGCAGGGACATAAGATGGCTTTGATGTTTCCTGGGCTGAAGTTTTACACTTCAGTACTGAACTGGCTTTTGAGCATTTCATTAGTGAGAGGCCCCTGTTCTGCCCAGCTGACTCCGGGGGACACAGTCTGTCAGGTTAGCCCAGGACTCCTCACTACTCAGCTGTAAAGTAGACATGTGTAAGCGAAGCATGGTCTCTGGAGAAAGCCTAGCAACTAGTACTTAGGGAAAGCAGTAGAACATACTTCTGAGTATTTCCTGAGACACACAATTATCAACCAACCTAACAGGGACATGGAGAGCACACTGGGTACCTTGATGGGGAACCTCCAAAGCTCATCATGATAGACAGGTCAGCCTATGCGCCAGTGACTGCTCCCAGGAATCCAGCCCCATCCATCTCCTGTAGTAGAGCAGGCCGGTTTAAATCATCTGTGAAGTTCAGTTCTTCCACCTGTGTGGACAGAGCAGGTCCTGGGTCAGGGCTCTCATCCCAACATTAATTACACACGTGCCCAGATGTTCCGGGAGCAAAGGCTACTCAGCATATGACACGAGAGTGAAGCTGGGTGTGGTAGTGTGATCCCAAAACTTGGGAGACTGAGGCAGGAGGATCATGACTTCAGTCCATCTTAGGCTACATAGCAAGTTCAAAGCCATTCAGATCCACATGGTCAAGTCCTCATTTCAGAGCGATAGAATAAGGGAGCCCCACATTCGCCAACTCTACCAAGCTTTGCAGAGGAAGTAAGCCCACACTGCCTTTATCTGAGGGACTCCCTTCTGAGGGTCCACCTTGACTTCTTCCCAGTCCCAGACAACTCTCCAAGAACCACAATCTTAGTGAAGGAAGAGAGTGGTTCCTGCCCATTTCTCCTAGCTTCTGTAGGTGTGAATGGGGTCACTTGTGATACTTTCTGTTGCAAGACTCTGCACCAGTTTCCAATGGTGCAGCTGAGGCAGAAGTGAGTGAAAAGAGGGGCTAGGGGCTGGGGCTTTAAATATATATTCATTACAGCCATGAAGTCTTGGCTTCCTCCTCTTGAATGGGGAGGGGCTGCTTTGACCAAAGGAATATTATGACTTCCTCAGGTTAGGGCATAGGTCACACAGCTTCTCAGAACATACCTAGAGGGAGCAAGTTTTGTCAGAAGGAATCCGACTCCCCTGAGATGGTTGTGCAAGGCCATACAGGCCTTGTGCCTGATGGACCCAGATGACCTGCCTCCCAGCCATCCCTACCCAGGTACCAGAGAAATAAATGAAGCCACAGAAGCAGTGCTGCCTAGCCAAGTGTGGTCCCTAACCTTAACCAATAGAACCCATGACATAAAATGGTTGTTGCTTTAATCTGCTCAGTTTTGGGTGGTTTATAATTGATTGTCAACTTGGCAGGATCTAGAACCACCTTGGAGACACCTGTCTGGCTACATCTGTGAGGCATTGTCCAGATTATGTTAAACTGAGGTAGAAAGACTCATCCTAAGTGTGGACAGCACCATCCATTCCACAGGCAGGTCTCCTGTGTTGCATAATCAGGAGAAAGCTAGCTGAACACCAGCATTCATCCCTGTTTGCTGGCTGTAGATGCAAAGTGGCCAGCTGCCTCCAGCTCCCGCTGCAGTGACTTCCTCTAACATAGACTGTAACCTTGATTTGTAAGCCAAAATAAACTCATTATCCATGAGGTGACTTTGTCATCTTATTTTATCATAGCAACAGGGAAAGTAACTGATGTGAATGCCATCATGTTTTGATAGGGATTGGGCTGATCTGTAAATTGCTTTGCATAGAACGGACATTTCAGCAGTATTAACTCTTCCAACCCACCAACAAAGGCATCTTTCTATGTCTTTGCATCTCTACACAGTTCACCTGTGCTGTGAGATTTTTGTTTCAGAGATCTTTGGTTAACTTTTTCCTACTTTTTCTGTAGCTTTGATGACACCCCCCCCACACACACACACAGGCTCACACATACACACATCACTGTGTTTGTGATTTCTAATCATTTGCTGTTGGCCTTAGCAGTGCTTCTAATTTTTGAGTGTCGATTTTGTACCTCTGCTAAATTCCTCTTATTAGTTCTAATATTCTTGGGTGGTATTTGGGGAAGACTTGCACATAAGATCATATCATCTACACCGAGAGGAAACCTTTTTTACCTTTCCCATTGGTGTGCTCTTCCCTCCTCTTGACTCCTTGCTATAGCCAGGACTCACAGAACTTTGTTGAATGAAAGTGGTGAGAAGAGACATCCTTGTCTTGTTCCCAAACTCAGGATGCTCTCAGCTCCTCTCCAAACGATGCCCTTGAATTTATCCCCCACTTTCCACCTGCTGGTTATTAAGGGGATTTATCACCATACGTGGCTCTTCGTGGTGCTAGGGATTAAACTTAGGAGGTCATGCATGCTAGGCAACCACACTAGCAACTAAGCTACATCCCCACTTCCCTATTAACTTGAGTCCTCAGCAAGAGCAGTGTGCATTCTGGACACCAACTCACAGAGATCCCCCTGCCTCTGCTGCTTGAGCACTGGGATTAAAGGTGTGCACCTCCATGCCTTGTTAAAAAAATGTGCCTTTGAATAACCAATAGACAAAGAAGAAATCAAGGAGAAAATTAAACTATTTCCCTGAAACAGGCTGGTGGTGTAGCTCTGAGTACAGCACTTGCCCTGCATCTATAAGGCCGAGGGGTCAATCCCTAGCAAAAGAGAAAAAAGGAGTGGATACTTTTTCAAATTAAAAATGTTATTATTTATTGCGGGGGTGGGGGAGCCATGAGTGTATACATTGGAAGACAACTGTGAGAATCCCATTTTTATGCACCATGATTACCATATTAGGACATATGTTTGCATAACTACTTAATTTTTTATTTTAAATTGTGTGTGTGTGTGTGTGGGTCTGTGTATTGGTACACACATGTGGATGTGGGTGACCACAGAGGCAAGAGGTGTCAGATCACTCTGGAACTGGAGTTACAGGCATGGCAAGCCACTGAATGCGAGTGCTGGAAGACAGACTCAGGTCTCTGTATGAGCAGTAGTGTGCCTTCAACCCCTGAGCCAGTTCAGTTAGGCATTATTATCCTTATTGATATTTTCTTCTTACTCATTGACATCTTTGAATTTTCTTAATGTTTTATTTATTTATTTTTGTGTGTGTGTGTGTGTGTGTGTGTGTGTGTGTGTGTGTGTGTGTGTGCTTTGTCTCCATGTACACCTGTGTACAGTGAGCATGCAGTTCCTGCAGAGTCCAGAACAGGGCGCAAGATCCCCTGAAACTGGAGTTAACCCAGCTGCTATGTCATGACTGGGAACTGAACCATGGTTCTCTTAACTGTGGAGACAGCTCTCCAGCCCTCTGTCATTTTTTGTTCAGCCTGAGAGAAGTCTCCTAGTATCTCTCTCAGACAAGATCTCAGGCTGAACTCAAACTCACTATGCAGTTGATGACCAGGAACCCCTGTGACAGTGTAACAGGTCTTGTAGAGCTGCTACAGCAGAGGCAGATTCTCTCAGCGTGTGTCTCCACTCTTTCTCATGCCATTTTCTCTTGCTCTGTATGCAGATCAGATTTTTGTCAACTTGGCACAAGCTAGTGTCATCTGGGAAGAAGGAACCCCAACTGAGAAAATGCCTCCATCAGAATGGTCTATAGGCAAGTCTGAAGGGCATTTTCTCAATTAGTGATTGACATGGGAGGGCCCAGCCCACTGTGGGAGGTGCCACACCTAGGCAGGTGATCCTGGGTTGTATAAGAAAGCAAACTGAGCAAGTTATGGTAAGTCAGTAAGCAACATTCCCCATTGGTCTGTTTTCATCAGTGCCTGCCTCCTGGCTCCTGCTGTGCTTGAGTTCTGGCCTTGACTTCCCTCAGTGATGGACTGTGATGGGGATGTGTAAGCCACTCGCTCCTTCCAAGTTGCTCTTGGTCATGATCTTTGCTTCAGCAACAGAAAGCAAACAAGGGCAGTCTAAGGTTTCTACTGAGAAGCTGGCTGCCAGGGGTGAATGTTGTTTTTCTCTTGTGGCCTAAGAATCCTCTCTTTCCCCTGTGAGGTTGTTTTTAAGATGTCTAGGGCTGCACTGGGTGGTGGTAGCATATGCCTTTAATCCTAGCACTCGGGAAGCAGAGGCAGGTGGATCTCTGTGAGTTCGAGACCAGCCTGGTCTACAAGAGCTAGTTCCAGGACAGCATCCAAAGCCACAGAGAGCCCCGTCTCGAACCCCCCCCCCCAAAAAAAAAATATGTCTAGGGCCTGTAATCTCAGCACCTAAGAGGCTATAGTGAGGCCAGTCTGGGCTATATGATGAGTTCCAGGCTATCTTGGGCTGCAATGTGAGACCTGCTTTTAAGAACTAAACAAGCACTCCAGCTTGGTAGGTTAATTTCAGATCTTCACCTCTCCTGTCTCATTCCAGCTTCACAGCAGAATACCTGGCGCAGTCTTCCTTCCCCTCATGCACCCATCTCCAATGGATCCCACAGATATCCCCTCCCCCACTCATTGTCCCAGCCTCCAACTCCAGCAGGCTCTCCCTGGGAAGCCTCAGGTACTCTGACCGGAGAGACAGAATCCCAACTGCCTATTTCTTGTCATACAATGAAGCTTCCAGTACCAGGATTGGGTTACATCTAATTGAGTTGTTGGCCAAAGGGCTTCCATGGGAATCTCCAAATAACCCAGGCTGTTGCTAAGACTATAGATTGCTCCCCTCAAACTGGCAAGTTCCCATTGTTGAAGACAACACCCATATTGAACATGGAGATGTAGAGCTGCTGCCTACATAGAGCCTTCACCCCTGTGTTCTGGCATCTTTGTTTGTTATAGGAAGACATTCTACATGCTATCAAAAGTAACACCAAATTAGCCACCTCTATATAATGGTGTCCTGCCTACAAAACATGCTAGAGCAATGGTGGCATAAAGCTTGTGGGAGTAACCAAAAACTGGTTTGACTTAAGGTCCACTCCATGAGATGTATCCAACATAGATTGAGTGACCAAGAACCTGAGACTAGACAGCTCTGGAACCAAGGTAAAACCAAATGCTACTGTTCTAAACAACCCCCCCCTTCCTCCCCCCCAGAAAGTATCAATCAAATGATTCCTAATGGCCAGGGGGTGGTGGCATACAACCTTAATCCTGGCTAAAGCAGAGGCAGAGGGGGCAGGAGCAGGGGCAGGGGCAGGGGCAAAGACAGAGGCAGAGGTATGGTATTTTTACTGTCACTTATAACTGCTGGAAGAGGAAATACTAGTTTTTTCCCCCCAATGGAGTGACACTGGGTATATCAAACACTCCAGAACTAGCCTCATGTTTAGGAGTAGGTGACCAACATATGATAGACTACACAGTTTTTTATGTGTGCTTTTATCTTGTTACAGTTTAGTGTCTTTTGTTTATTTTCTTTCTTTTTGGGTATTGTTTTGTTTTCCTGGTTTTGAGAGTTTTTGTTGTATTGGGCTTTTGTTATTTGAGAAAGAACTTCAAGTTGGGTGGGTAGGGTTGGGGAGATGATCTGGAAAGACCTAGGAGAAAGGAAAATATGATCAAAATATATTTAAATTAAAATTTTTCTAAAGTAATAAAAATAAAACAAATAAAAAGAAAGGAAGGAAATGTCAGGCCCTGCATGGGCCAGTTTCAAGGTCCATGCCACCCCTGGTGACGATGCATGCTCAAACAGGAGTCTGTCTTGCTGAGTAAAGGACAATTCTAGACCACTATCTGCAAGCACTGGGCTGGAACAGATGGTAGAAGAGGTCCCTTAACGAGCAAAGCTGGTAGCAATCTGGTCTTATCTGAGGTCAGTCATAATGATTGCAACACTTCAGGAGGGAGCAGATACTCACTCAAGGCCTGATGCCCAAGCAGGTTTTAGGCTCTGAGCTTTGGCCTCTGCACAGTGCATCATTTCTGATCCATGGTTGACTTGGCACTGGGCTCTGAGACAAAGCCCTGTGTTTTGATGCCCTGTTCTCCAGAATGAAGTCAGTTCTGTCCCTACTCTGCTGCTGAGGCTGTAGGGGGTCTCAACGGCCTGCCCTAAACTAGTCTTAGACATGTATTCTTCAGGTTAGACATGTAGTCTGGCAGTTAAGTGTCAAGGTGCACAGGTTTTAGAGGGGTGCAGGTGCCCTGGCACCAGGTTTTAGTGTACAACGGGATTTACTGCATTCCCCTCCCTCAAGTGGGAAATGCCTTTCTCCATGCCCACTGCTCGGGGTCCCACAAACAGACCAAGTATCTTCACTTAACTATTGGTGTAAAGAAGGTATTAGTATATAGGGTTCTTTTACTAAATGACTTTATAAAAGTCTGCCGTCTTTATGGGTTCTTCCATAAAGCATTATCTAACATGCCACAAATAGTGTTTTATTTCAAATGGCAGCCTACAAAATTGGAAAAGAATTTTACTGGCTACATATCCAATAGAGGGCTAATATAAAAAATATATAAAGAACTAAAAATAACTGTACATCTAGAAAATAACCCAATTAACCTGTCAGAATGGCTAAAATCAAAAACACCAATGACAGTTTATGCTGGAGAGGATGTGGAGAAGGGGGAACTCCTCCACTGCTGGTGGGAGTGACAACTTGTACAGCCACTTTGGAAATCTGTATGGCAATTCCTCAAGATTATGGGAATCAGTCTACCACAAGATCCAGAAATTCTACTCTTAGGCATATACCCAAAAGAAGCACATTCATACAAGGACATCTGTTCAACCATGTTCATAGCAGCACTATTTGTAATAGCCAGAATCTGGAAACAACCTAGATGCCCCTCAACTGAAGAATGAATAGAGAAAATGTGGTACATTTACACAATGGAGTACTACTCAGTGGGAAAAAAAAAAGCAATGGAATCTTGAAATTCGCAGGCAAATGGATGTAACTAGAAGAAACCTTTCTGAGCGAGGTAACCCCGTCACAAAAAGACAGGCATCGTATTACTCACTCATATGTGGATTTTAGACATAGAGTAAAGGATTGCCAGCCTGCAGTCCACACTGCCCGAGAGGCTGGTAAACAAGGAGGATCCTAAGAGAGACATACATGGTTCCCTGGAGAAGGGGAAAGGGACAAGATCTCCTGAGCAAATTGGGAGCATGGGGGGAGGGGAGAGGGAACTAGGAGAATGAGAAGGGGAGAAGAAGAGGGATGAGGAAGACATGATGGGGCAGAGAGGTTGAGTTGGGGGAAGAACAGAAGAGAGCAAGATAAGAGATAATATAATAGAGGGAGACATTATAATTTCAAAGAGAAATCAGGCACTAGGAAAATGTCTGGAGAGCTATAAAGATGACACCAGCTAACAATCTAAGCAACAGAGGAGAGGCTACCTTAAAAGCCCTCTCCTGATAATGAGATTGATGGCTAATTCATATGCCATCATATAGCCTTCATCCAGCAGCTGGTGGAAGTAGCAGCAGACACCCACAGCTAAACCTTGAACTGAACTGGAATCCAGATGCAGAGAAGGAGGATGGATGAGCAAAGGGGTCCATACCAGGCTGGTGAAAACCACAGAAACAGCTGACCTGAACAAGGGAGAACTCTTGGTCCCCAGACTGATAGCTGGGAAACCAGTATGAGACTTATCCAGACCTCCTGAACATGGGTGTAAGTGAAGAGACCTTGGAAATCTATGGAGCCTCTTGTAGTTGATCAGTACTTATCCCTAGCATAGGAATGGACTTTAGGAGCCCATCTCACATGGAGGGATACTCCCTGAGCCTAGACACAAGGGGGTTGTCCTAGGCCCTGTCCCAAAGAATATGACAGACTTTGAAGACCCACCCATGGAAGCCTCACCCTCCCTGGGGAGTGGAAAGGGTATGGGATAGGTAGGGTGTTAGTTGGGGGTACAGGGGAGTAGGGGAGGGAGAGCGACCTGGGATTGACATGTAAACTAATTTTCTTTCTAATAAAAAAAGAAGAAAAAACCATAAATAAATAAATAAATAGATAGATAGATAGATAGATAAAGAAAGAAAGAAAGAAAGAAAGAAAGAAAGAAAGGAATTTTAGAGAAAAAATATTTTCATTAATTCTTTGAGAACTATTGGGGGCTGGAGAAATGGCCCAGCAGTTAAAACTAGTATTCAATGCCATCTTCCTTAAACTGCTCTTTTGCCTTAAGATTGTTTGCAGTGATTTCTCCTGCCAAAACATCTACTGGTAACTTAGCAGTAGCAGTCAGTGGAAATGGGGTTGCTAGTGTATAGTTTCTGTTTGAATGACCAGGACACAGTAAAGAGGTTAATCTTTTCTTAGTGACTTAACATCTTTATAACCCATAGATTTTTATCTTTTGTCATGTGTGGAGAGAGTGATGGTACTGCTAAAGGCTGGTACAGCTTTGTCTTTTATTCTCTCCACAAAGAAAGTTTATGTTTTAAGGGGATATAATGCTCTTCTTCTCCCTCTCCTCCTGTTCCTTTTTATTTTCCTATCTTTCTCCTCATCTTCCCTGTTAACCTTTCTGACTAGTATTCTATACTCTTGACCAGCTGTTGCACCATTAACTTTACTCTGGCTGTATCTTGCATTACTAGACTGGCTTTGCTGTCTAATGTCTGTATTAAATGTACAGCTAATCTTGGAGTTCTTTATAGAACAGAAATCTATTGCCTTCAGAGTTTAACGAAACTATATGCTGCTTTGCTTGTGGCTCTTACATCATTATTTGTTGTTATTTCCTTTTGTAGGAACACAGCCAACTACTTGGAAATGTGCATTACTATATCATGTTTGTTAGTTTGCAAATCTCGTACAAGTTAATGCATGTGTGTTAGAAAAAGACCTTTTCATTGATGCCTGCAGTATTTTTCATGAATTGGCCTTTACATTACAAGAAGTCAAAACATTTGGTTAGTGCTTTTATTTTTATTTTTTAACACAGTATTTTCACTGATTATTTGGGAATTTTACATAAATACACCACTAACCACCCTACTTTCATGTTCTCCCAGGTCCTCCCCCTCACCCTTGTGGTCTCCCCGCCTCTGAAAAAAAATTTTTTTAAAGTCCAATTTATGTTGTCCATATAGTCAATGGAGCTGGTCAAACTTCCCGTGATGGGCCCCTTAAAGAAAAGTGAGTCCTTCCCCACCTACACCCCCACCAGTAGCCATCTGCTGTGGAGAGCTACACTTCAGCACTTCATGCTACACAGAGCACACACTTATCACAATTTTTAAGAGTTCTCTTCGATGGCTTCCTGTCTCGGGTATTACTTTTGGGGGGTGGGGATGCTGTCTGATTAGTGCTTTTCAAAGAAGCATAGGATGTAACAAGATAGCCATCTTCTAAAAAAAAAGATAATAATCAGAAGCTTAAAATCCCATCATTGAACAAGCCCTGTATTTTTTAGTATTATTTGTTACAAGTAGCAGTGTGATATCCCTCAGTTAACTTTTAATGGATTCTTTATTGTAGTTATTTGTGATAAATTAATTTTGATTGTTATTAAACATAAGAAGAAAAAAGACTGTCAGAACAAAACAGAAAGAACGGGGAGTTTTCTTTTGAATTGTGATCTCCTTAGTGCACTTATAATTAGATTGATTCCATGTAGTTATGTATCTGTTAAACCACATACAAAAGAAATACTTAAAAAATAGAAAAAAGAAAAAATTATCCAATTCCTGGTTCATTTCCTATTGTTTGTACTTAAAGCTAAATTCTTTTTTTAAATTTTTTTTATTAGTTCAAATTAGGAACAAGCTTGCTTCAGATGTCAATCCCTTCTCACTCTCCCTCCCCTCCCCCCAACATCCCACCTGCCCCTAGCCATCCCCCCTCCACTCCCCAGGCAGGGTAAGGCCCTCAAAAGGGGCTCCCCAAAGTCTACCACATCATCCTGTGCCAGGCCTAGGCCCTTCCCCATGTGTCCAGGTCAAGAGAGCATACCTTCACATGGGATGGGCTCTCAAAATCCCTTCTTTTTTTTTTTTAAGACCTTACATGTTTAATACAGTGTGTTACCCCTGTACAAATGGAAAAAAAATAAGTTCAACATTTCTAGACCAATATGGCTGTTAATTTTTGTACAATGCCAACTCAACACGGTAAACTGGGATAGTTTTTTTCCAAAGTTGACAGCACAGCTAAAGTTTCCAAAATTCAAATTATATATGTATATATATATTTATATTTATATAAAAAGACCAATAATGGCAGTATGTTATGCATCAATAGCAGCAACAGCTTTTCCAGGTTCTTCAGTCATTTGAACAAAATTGTAGAGACATCCAGCACTCTCCATTTAAAAAAAAAAAAAGTAAAAAACAAAATCCCAGAAAAACAGCACAGTTCTGTTACTCT